>NC_139610.1:77542987-77792987 GCF_964270895.1 Podarcis filfolensis
CTGGAAGGACAGATCCTGAAGCTGAGGCTCCAAGACTTTGGCCCCCTCATGAGAAGAGAAGACTCCCTGGAAAAGACCCTGATGTTGGGAAAGATGGAGGGCGCAAGGAGAAGGGGACGACGGAGGACGAGATGGTGGGACAGTGTTCTCAAAGCTACCAGCATGAGGGAGGCAGTAGAAGACAGGAGGGCCTGGCGTGCTCTGGTCCAGGGGGTCACGAAGAGGCGGACATGACTAAACGACTAAACAACAACAAAACCATACAACCAGTCCATGCCGAATGTCAGCACCCTATATATAGAAAGGAACAAACCAGTGATATTTTAGGGAGCAAACTAGTAGGTGGGGCCCAGGACTTACGTCATAGGAGCCTACACAACACAAAACACTGTTGCTGTAGGTAGGTTGTATTTCATTTATTTTTTATCTTATATTTTGGAAATGGACATCCAGGTTTTTTCCCCATTAATTTTTTGGGGGCCGCAAAAGAGTGGGCCCCCAAGCTGGAGCTTGTTGAGCTTATACGTAAATGTGGCACTGGGTGACGGCAACGTCCTCAGAAACGCAGCCCCCCCCCCCGCTTGGTGGCGGCAGGTGGCCCCCGAGAGAAGGAAGGGGCCTGCACTGCAGGGGGCTGGACTAGATGCCCCTTGGGGTTCCCTCCCATGCTGGGATCCTATGACCCCCACAGGAGTGCGGCTCCTGCGCCTTTAACAGGAAAGGGACCCCACGGGGTCATCCAGACCAACCCCAGAACTCCTTGACCAATCAGGGGCTCAGAAGCCGAGGGGACTCTTCTTAGCTCCGCCCCTGAGTGCGAGGGGGCGGGGCCAGGTCTTTCCCCGCCCCCTCTGCGCACGCTGCCGCGGCTCCCCTGCTGCGCATGCGCCCCTGCCCCTGGCGCCCCCGCTTGGCCCCCGCTTCCCCCTCCCGGTCCCGCGGGGCCTCACCTCGTTGCGGAGCGGGTCCATCTTGTAGACGGCCTGGAGCTGGTTGCGGAGCCGCATCGCGATGGCCATCGGGCCCCCCTGAGGAGGAGACGCCATCTTGCAGCCGCCTCGCCCACTTCCGGGTTGGCCGGGGGCGGGGCCTGTCGCCGCGGCAACGGCTGCTGGCGTCACGCCGAGGGGAGCGCGCGGGGCACGCCGGGAGTTGTAGTTGGCGGCGGGCGAAAGAGGGAGAAAGAAAGGGCGCCTCTCGCCCCGCCCTCGTTAACCCCTCCTGCGCCGGGCAGAGGAGCGGCGCCTGCAGTTCCCGCTCGGGCCACCAGGGGGCAGCAGCAAGAGGATCCCCGGGTCGGATCCGGCCGAAGGAGACGCGGATCTCCGGCCAGGGAAGCCGGCGAGCCAGACGCGTCCAGCCCGGAGGAGAGGGAGCGGGAGAGCCCCGAAGGGCCGCCCCGTCGAAGAAGGCCCCAGCTTCTTCCCCGCTGCTCCAGGGCGAGACCCGGACGGAAGGATCCCAACGAGAAGAAATTATGTACCGTCTAAATAAAACAAAAATTTTTTTTCTTCCAGTAGCACCTTAAAGACCAACTAAGTTAGTTCTTGGTATGAGCTTTCGTGTGCATGAAAGTGTGAAAATGTGAAGTGTGCATGCACACGAAAGCTCATACCAAGAACTAACTTAGTTGGTCTTTAAGGTGCTACTGGAAGAATTTTTTTTTTGTTTCGACTATGGCAGACCAACACGGCTACCTATCTGTAACTGCGTCTAAATAAAGTTAAAAATTGTCCAGTAGCACCTTAGAGACCAACCAACTAAGTTTTTTCTGGGTATAAATGAAGAAGTGTGCATGCACACGAAAGCCTATGAGATTAAGAGTAATCATTAAAAGCTTCCCTACAGAGTGCTGCCTTTGTCTTTTCAAAGTAAGATCGTTCCTTATTTCCTTGACATCTAATGGGAGGACGTTCCCCAGGGAGGGTGCCACCACCGAGAAGGCCCTCTGCCTGATTCCCTGTAACTCTCAGTGAGGGAACTGCCAGAAGGACCTCGGGAAGGGGACCCCGGTGTCCAGGGTGGAGACGCTCCTTCAGGTATACCGGACCGAGGCCGTTTAGGGCTTTCAAGGTCAGCACCAACACTTTGAATTGTGCTCAGAACTTACTGGAAGCCAATGCAGATCTCTCAGGACCGTTGTTATGTGGTCCCGACAGCCACTACCAGTCACCAGTCTAGCTGCAGCATCCTGGATTAATTGGAGTTTCCGGGTCACCTTCAAAGGTAGCCCCACACAGAACGCATTGCAGTAGTCCAAGAGGGAGATAACCAGAGCATGCACCACTCTGGCAAGACAGTCTGCGGGCAGATAGGGTCTCAGCCTGCGTACCAGATGGAGCTGGGAGACAGCCGCCCTGGACACAGAATTAACCTGAGCCTCCATGGACAGCCGTGAGTCCAGAATGACTCTCAGGCTGCACACCTGGTCCTTCAGGGGCACAGTTGCCCCATTCAGGACCAGGGAGTCCCCCACACCCGCCCGCCCCCTGTTGAGTCTCGCGCCCGACCATCTGAGCTACCCTGAAGAGGGAGGCTGGCACTGAGTGGTGGGTGCCCTCACAGGGGAAGCCGAGGCCTCGCCCGGCACGTGGTGCAGCTGGGAACTGAGGACCGCCTGCTGGGTGACCACCCTGGCATCTGCTTGAAGATGCCAAGCCCTGGCTCCTCCCTGGCACCCTATTGTTGAAGCCGTCTCTTTCTCAGGCCTGGCAGCCTCTGCCCTCTGCCCTCCTCCTCCTTGCCGGGGGCTCCCCAGGCGGCACTTGAGACCCGGATTGCAGCGCTTAGCCAGCCCCCCGCTAAGGAGCCCCCGCCAGCCAGGCAGCGCTCCTGCTTTGCATTAGTCGGCCCTGATCAAATCAGCCCCATTAGCCTGGCTCCAGGCATCGGAGCTGGCAGTGCCACGGGGCGTGGGGAGGGGGTCTGTCTCATCTCCCTCCCCACTCCTGGCCCAACTCAGCCCTGGGGGAGGGGGCTGCTCCTCTCCCTCCCACCAGACCCAAGCAGAGTCTCTCTGCCCGCCTCTCCCCCAACCCAGGGCTTTCTCTTGCCATCCTCCAGTGCCCTCCAAGGCAACACTTGGGGACACCTTCCTCTTCAGCCTCCATGCCGATGCGAAGATGGAGCCGCTGGAGATCACCGAGGAAATCTTTTTAATTTAATTAACCATCTTTTAAGGCTGCCTTTCTGGGCAAATGCCAACCCAAAGCTGGACGAAATGCCCATCAAAAGTGCCATAAAACAGAAGACAAAACAGCATCAATTTAAAAAGGGCCAAGCACTTAAATATTGTTTATGAGTAAAAAGTTGTATCTCTCTTTAAAAAAATACCAAAGTGGTTTGCAATAATATCTCCAAATATAAAAAAAGCACATACTAATTTAAAATCAGAGAAGATCAGCTCTTGTGGAACGATGTTTTCTTAATTGCCTCTACAATCCTGGCAGAAAAGATTTCAGAAGGTGCTTCAAGGTTGAGACAAAAGGCTGGATCTCCTCTGGCAGAGTTTTCCACAGTGACGGGCTCAGGACGACCCTAAATGCTCTATTTCATGTTGAAATGAAATGAAATGTATTAGGGTCCCAGACCAGCTTCACATACTGTACCAAGCGAACATAAAACACAATAGAATTAAGTTTGAATTAACAATCAAATGTAACAATAAACAATACGAATATGACAGCCATTAGAAATGTGGTTTAGGTCTTGGTCTCTAAAATATGATCTAGAGTTTGCATCTGAGGCCCTAGTCTTTGTAATAGCACAGCTTGTTCTCTGAGTTTTATGGCAGCCGCACAAAATTTGGCCACCCTTAGCGTGATCTCTGGATCCTTATCCTCCCTCAGGGATTTTTGATGTCAAATGAGCCTCACTCTGCACATGACCCACAGGCCTGGAGGGCCAGCTGGGAAAGAGACAGTCTTCAGGGCCTTGGGGAAAGGCTGCTGTGCAGAGAGTTGGCGTAGGTCCAGTAGCAGGGAGTTCCATAGCCTCAGGGGCCACCACAGAAGAGGACTTCTCTCTCATGGCCATCCACCTGACCAGCCTAGCAGAGGGTCGCACCAGCAGAGCCTCTGAAGCAAATTGCCCAGTGTGGGCAGCCCAGTAAAGAGCTGGGGAGCAAATTGCTTAGGGCTGTAACAGTCAATGCTTGGAACCGGGCCTAGAAACAGACTCGTAACTCGTGCAGCTGCTTTTTTCTAGAATAAAAAAAATATACATTTGAATATATTGTGCAATTATTTCCCAGTTCCTGATTGCCTGACATGGCTTGGTTTGAAAGAGTTGGGCATTGGAGAACTCTGACCGAGAGCATCTTGTATTTATTGTGGGTTTAGAGACGCCCTACCAGACATGAGGGGGTGGGTCTTGTTTGAAGTATTTAGTTGTACTTTTATTCTGTATTTTTACCCTGTGAACCGCCCTGAGATTTTTGGGCGAAGGGCAACGTATAAATTTAATTAATAAAAAGTAATAATAATAATTTATATGAAAATAAAATAAATAAGTGTTTATACTACATTTTTTTAGATTTGCCTTGAGAGAGTCTTTGAACCTCTTTTGTTGACCACCAGCATTACGCTTTCCATTTTTAAGTTCGGAATAGAGTAGTTGCTTTGGAAGACGATCATCAGGCATCCGCACAACATGACCAGTCCAATGACGTTGATGTTCAAGAATCATTGCTTCAACACTGGTGATCTTTGCTTCTTCCAGTACACTGGCATTAGTTCGCCTGGCTTCCCAAGTGATGTGTAAAATTTTTTGGAGACACCAGTGATGGAATCTTTCGAGGAGTTGGAGATGGCGTTTGTAAGTGTTGAATGGTCTCTTTAAATTTGAAGGTTCATTATTGTTTCACAAGATGTGTATTTCTTTAAAGGCCAGAGCAAATAATGTGACCTAGTTTTACAGCTGTGAAGCAGTATAGCAGGTGCTGTTATGTGGTGGTAATTAGTAAGCTGTTGGGTATGGAATATAAAGAGCAGCATGTACAGTGGTACCTCGGTTTAAGTACTTAATTCGTTCCGGAGGTGTGTTCTTAACCTGAAACTGTTCTTAACCTGAAGCACCACTTTAGTAATGGGGCTTCCAGCTGCTGTCGCGCTGCCGGATCACAATTTCTGTTCTTAACCTGAAGCACTATTTCTGGCTTAGTGGAGTGTGTAACCTGAAGTGTATGTAACCCGAGGTACCACTGTAGCTCTCTCAGTACCCTGGTGGATGGGTCATGCTTATTGGTATATTGTAATTTAGTGCAAAAGGAATTTTTGTTTTTGTTATTAAAACCTAGCAAAAGTTATTTTGCATTTCTTGAATGGGTGGTCTCCCTGGCATGTTTTCTGCAGTGCAACTAATCTGCAAAATAACCAACAGTAAGTGGTCCATGTTTCAGGGTTTTGTACTAACTAACTAACTAACTAAGTTCAGCAGGATCCAAATCAGTAGATTCAAATGAGAGGAAAGGAAATTCCATCTCAACATGTGTTCAGCAGCAGAATGGACTCCTTCAAAAGGTGGTGGACTCTCCTCCACTGGAGGCCTTTGACCAGAGGTTGGCTGGCCCTCTGTCACGGAGCTTCAGCTGAGATTCCTGCATTGCAGAGGGTTGGACTGGGTGACCCTTGGTATCCCCTTCCAACCCAACAATTCTATGATTCTTCACGCACATTCCCAGCCTCTACCATGGGCTGTGAGCTTGGGCGGAATGTGTTGGGGGCTCCCCTAGAGCTTCTCTCCTGCCTCCTCCTCTCCCCGCAGCTCCCATGCCCAGCAGCATCTCCTGCTGACATCGCCCCCCCCCCCCGGCTGGACCTGACACCCGCCTGCCTGACAGGTAATAATGCTGCGGCCCCCAGCGGCCCCCTTAAGAAGCCCATCCCAATGATGGCCTGTCAGTCTCCTGTCTGGGGCTGCCCCCAAGAAACTCATTAAAGAGCTGCAGATGGAAGAAGCCCAGCCCAGGAGAGGCCGGAGGGGCTTCGGGGGGGGGGGAAGCTTGGCTTGGGCCCACTCAGCTGGCTGTGCCCAGCGCCCGGCTTCAGCACCAGGCAGGAGAGAGCAAAACCCAACGGCCAGGAAACATCTACGTGGAGCTGAGGAAAGTGGGAGGTCAGCAAGGCAGGGTTTTCACTTTGGAAGCAGCTTTTGATCAAACTGGAAGGGGAAAAAATCACTTTGAGGAGGTTTTTAAATTTTTTTTACAAGTGTATAAATTTTAAGAAAGAAATAAAGAAAATAAGAAAGGAGGTGGTTAGACATCTGTTCACTTTGCACGCCTCCCCCTCCCCGCCCCCCACTACCTTAGGCCTCAGCAAATACCAGGCTTTCATCACCATCATCATCCTCATTTATTATTTCTACCCTGCTCCATCTGGCAGGGTTTCCCCAGCCGCTCTGGGAAGCTCTCAACAGAACATTAAAAACACGATAAAAGGTCAAACATTAAAAGCTTCCCTAAACAGGGCTGCCTTCAGATGTCTTCTAAAAGTCAGATAGTTGTTTATTTCCTTGACATCTGATGGGAGGGCGTTCCACAGGGCGGGTGCCACCACCGAGAAGGCCCTCTGCTCTTTTCATAGCTTCATAACTTTGGGGAGGAGGCTATTTTGTGACCCCCCCCCCCGATATGCCCTCCTGGTGTGTTTTGAGGGAGGCGCTTGAAATGGTCAGTCGTTTCCATTCACTGAGGACTGGCATTAGTTGGGCACTTTGTGTGTGGAAAGTTCTAGCATCAATCCCTGGTGGCATCTCCATTTTATCACCATCATCATTTTATCTGTATGCCACCTTTCCGTAGCTGAAACCATGCTTTAGGTGGCTTACGACATGACAAGGTTTACACAATTACAAACATAACAAAAGTCATAAACATTAAATAAAACACACCAAAACGTTCACAGCCAAGTGGAAACAATTTTCACATAAATCTTAAAATTTAAAAGGGAACTTCAGGCATGGGACAGGGGAGGGTGACTTGGGGAAGACTCAGAAAGGCACTGCCAGCCAAATATCATATGGGGCCACGGTCTGACTTGGTCCGAGGTTCGTTCGTTCGTTCGTTCGTTCCTTCCTTCCTTCCTTCCTTCCTTCCTTCCTTCCTTCCTTCCTGGTTCAGGCCATGCACAGCCCTCCTTCAGAAGCCCCCATCATCTGGGGAGGGGAGAACTAGGCCTTCCCTCCTGATGCAGAGCCTTCCCCATAAGGACCCCCCCCCCCATGCCTGCAATGAGGCATCCAAGCATCCCTGATACAACCAGGAGAGTGACCTGGGGAGGGAGGGGGTCTCCTCTGGAGCCAGTGTTGAGTGCAAGGCACCAAACTGGCATGAGGTGGCGCTGCATCGCTGCACGTAGCCAGGCTGGACGGGCTGCAGGGCTGCCTGTTCCTTGTTCCTGCAGCCCCTGGTTCTCCCAGGCTCTCCTTCTGATGTTGCAGTTGCTGCGCCTTCAAAGGGAAGCTGGAATAAGAAGCTGCAGGCCTGGAATTCACCAGGACAACACCAGGCAGGCCCCGCAAATAACCCAGAGATGCATTTTAAATAAAAGCACACATTCCACTCATGAAAAAACACACTGATTCCCGGACCATCCATGGGCCAAATTTAGAAGGCAATTGGGCCAGATCTGGCCCCCGGCCCTTAGTTTGCCTACCCATGCTGTAACTCCAGGTATTTGTAACCCGAGGTACCACTGTATTTAGGGATTCTTATACAGGGGAGCAGAATCACCTGCATGCCGGCTGGGCGTGGACTTATGGCCCCCACTGAGCCCTCCCTGGCACCCTGCTGGAGCTGGCGAGGGAGCCACCTTCGTCCGCCAGCCAACAGGCATGGTCCTCCCTTGGCAGAAGGCTCTGGGCTGGCCATTTGCAGTTGCCACAAGTGGAGATCCTGGATTCCTGGCTCAGGGCTGAGGTCAATGTGCGGGCAGCTCATCCATCAGGGAGGGGGCTGCAGCCCCCCCTCACAGAGATAGATGGGCTTTGCCTTGCCCAGAGGCTAGGAAGGCACACAGCTGGCTGGAAGTCCAGGTTGGAGTGGAGTTGGGGCTACACGGTGGATCTAACCCTCCTCTTGTGCAAGGAAAGGAAACCAGTTTAGAGAGGGAGGCAGAAGGCGGCTGAAGATATGGACTTTCCTCTCAAGAACTGGGCCCAATAAGTGAGTGGCAGGCTCAGCTTCCTTGGGGAACTGGCTGCCCTCTTAAATCTGAAAAAGGTCCCACATGAAGCTGCTGCCTGCGGCCATGGCTGGCCCACCCAGGAGGCAAGATGGGGAATCTGTCTTGGATGGCAAGATCTGCTGCCCCAGTGCCACCTCTACAGCTGTCTTGTTCCTGGCGTGGATCTTCACTCACCCCTTCTTCCCTGGCAGGGTGCGGGTGTGCCAGTCTGCATTCACCTCAGGTGCCCAAATGCACTGGGCCAGCCCTGCCTGCTGCAATGCCTGCTGCAACCCCCCCCCTTCCCTCCTCCTTGCAGACAGAGCATCATTTTGCCTGGCACCAGCTTGTGCTCATAAAGGTCTGGTAGCCTCGGGGTAGTCAAGCTGCCCAGCAGCCGCTCTCGTCATCTGGAGGTGGAGGCTGGACTTGGAAAGCCTTTTCCCTTTTCTGCTGAAGCTCTGAGCTCCCCCATCGCCGCCCCCATCGCCAGCCAGCCCTGGCAGATGGTGTGTGCCGCCCCCCCCCCCGTTGCAAACTGGGATCCACCAGTGGCTGCAATGTGGTTTGGGCCTCAGAAGCTCCTGCTCAGTGATTTTAGTGGTTTTGCAACAGAACAGAAGAGCCCACTGTCATATTTTGCAAAGATTTCAAACCCTTTACGCCTTTTGATGTGAGGGGGCTGTTGACGGTCATTCGAGTCTAGAGCAGAATAAGGCCCCCTGGCCCTGTCCTGATTTGTGTCCTTTGTCTTAAGAGGTAAGAAGGATGCCAAGTATTGAGTTTATGAAATACATACACACATAATCACATATGTATGTTTAAGTTCTAATTTCTGCATTGCCTCTGTTTGATCCCTCATACCATGAGGTTCTTCATTCTTCTTTTCCTTCTTAGGTAAAGGTAAAGGGACCCCTGACCATTAGGTCCAGTCACGGATGATTCTGGGGCTGCAGCGCTCATCTTGCTTTATTGGCCGAGGGAGCCGGTGTGCAGCTTCCGGGTCATGTGGCCAGCAGGACTAAGCCGCTTCTGGCAAACCAGAGCAGTGCACAGAAACACCATTTACCTTCCCACCGGAGCGGTACCTATTTATCTACTTGCACTTGACGTGCTTTCAAACTGCTAGCTTGGCAGGAGCAGGGACCGAGCAATGGGAGCTCACCCCGTCATGGGGATTTGAACCGCTGACCTTCTGATTGGCAAGCCCTAGGCTCAGTGGTTTAACCCACAGTGCCACCCGCATCCCTTCTTAGTTGGTTTATATAATGTTATTTATTTCATAAAATGTATATACTGCTTGATTGTAGAACACCTCAAGGCAGTTTACAAAATATGCATAAGGGTGTTAAAAGAAATACAAATTGATTGATTGATTGAGCAAGCCTCTGGGTGATACTAACCTGCACGCAGAATCATTTGAAGAGTGGAGGCAGATTCGGGCTCCTTTGCTACTCAATCAGGCTCCTTATTCATGCCCCCTTTAGACAGTCCACTTACCTGCAACAGAACGACACAGTTGCCCTCCCTCCCTCCTTACTGAGCTCTTTGTTTGGGACGCGGAAGGTGGCTGTTTCTGCAGGAGTGCCCCTTCCGGTGCCTCAGGAACAGCACTTGGGGCATAGCAAGGCGCACCCCTAAAATGTCACTACCCAAGTGTCCTTCCCCCTAGCTCCCCAGATTGTTGCCTCAAAGCAATATCTTTGCTTGCCATTAAGTGAACCTGCTCTCGGTTCAAAGCTGCTGAACTGTTTCTGCTTCTGCAGCCTCCTTCCAGTTCCTTGACACTTTCAGTCTCCTGGTCCTTACAGCCAAGTAATACCTCCCCCGTGTCTTTATCACCTGCAAAGTCGGGCCCTGTCAGGTGTCCTTGATCTGCTGCTGTTTGATCCCTTCCGGATGATCAGGAATTGGTTCGGGCTGAAGGACAACCTCAGGAACCAGGGCAGAAGAAGAAGAAGATGAAAGAAGGAGTCATGCCCCATAGCAGATAGCAATCATTAACCAAAAACAAACATCAGTAGCTGGAAATTCATTGATTGGAAATGGCAGAGGAAAAAAGAGGTGGAATTTTCAGCTGGTAGCAAAGTGGCTCAGAGGCTGCAGCTGCAAGAAAGGCAAGGCTGATCCGGGGTGGGAGCATGAGATGGGCCACATCCAGGAGGTATAAGGAGGTACCAATGTGTGGGAATGTTGAGGATAGCAGGAGAGGATATATTGATTCAATATTATTCTTCCTCACTCACGCTAGTGAGCTTGTAGCAGAGGACATTCCCTTGTACATAGCAGAAAGCTGGTTGATGGATTCCTTAGAACCATTTGAGTTAAACAATCCAGTCTGCCTTGTCCAGATTGGATTGTTCCTGGTAAATCCCCTTTAAAGGTAAAGGACCCCTGACAGTTAAGTCCAGTCGCAGACAACTCTGGGGTTGTGGCGCTCATCTCGCTTTACAAGCTGAGGGAGCCGGCGTTTGTCCACAGTTTTTCCGGGTCATGTCGCCAGCATGACTAAGCCGCTTCTGGCGAACCGGAGCAGTGCACAGAGACACCGTTTACCTTCCCACCGGAGTGGTACCTATTTATCTACTTGCACTTTTTTTGGCGTGCTTTCGAACTGCTAGGTTGGCAGGAGCAGGGACCAAGCAAAGGGAGCTCGCCCTGTCATGGGGATTCAAACCATTGACCTTCTGATCAGCAAGCCCAAGAGGCTCAGTGGTTTAGACCACAGCGCCACTTTAGTTCCCTCTGAAAAACAGTAATGACACAACAGTCTTTTAAAAGTAATGATAAGGTTTACTTGCATTCAGTTCACAGTATGAAGGCAGGCTTGAGCTTGTAGTTACAGAGAAAAGTGTGGGTTCATCCTCTGTGAGGGATGAGTCCATGTGCCTCTGGCTGAGAGCCAGCACACAGCAAAAGGCATCAAGAATAAGGCGAAAAGGGGGGAAATGGAAGATGGCTGCGTGACCAGCCCTTTTATGGGGTCTTCCAGGGTCATGCCCATCTACCTGGTCACACGCAGGGGGAGGATGCTTCAGACCAGGTGTGACAGGAAGTCCTCCTGGCTGGAGCAACATCCCCCTGCATTTCCACTCTGGGCAAACAGGAAGTGTTGTACTTGACTGCTTACGTGATGGTACATCCCACATAATGTCGCTGTGCAAGCACAGGCCAGCTCTTGTTATGTGCACACATGAATCTGGATTCTGTCTGTGTGGAGAAAGGGCAGATGCTAGGAAGGGCATCAAGCATGGGCGTGGCCAGGATTTTTGCTGGGGGACAGGCTTCGTGTTGGGGGGCGCAGAACCTCAGTTAAGTATTTTTCTTGATTTACTTGACTCAGCTGCCCTTCTGCCTTGCCCCCTTGGCTATGCCCATGGTAGCAAGGACCAATGGAGGAGAAATAAGACCACGAGGCAGCAGTGGTGCCTCTGTTAGTATTTCATGCCTCCAATGCTGCAGATGAAATTGTTGTAAATCACATGCCTGTCTGAGAAGAGCGTGAGAAACGGAAGACAGTTTTATTTCTTCTGCTGTAATGTAGCATAACAGAGGACGCTTGCAGGAACCCCCAGGGCGTTTTCCCAACAGCCTCACCTTAAGCCGAGGACAGTGGAGGTGGTGAATAATAATAATAATAATAATAATAATAATAATAATAATAATAATAATAATTTATTATTTATACCCCGTCCATCTGGCTGAGTCTCCCCAGCCACTCTGGGCAGCTCCCAATCAAATGTTAAAAACAGTACAGCATACTGAAGGAGGGTCTGCCCAGGGGGGGCAGGGAGGTGGATCATGGGGTGCATGTAACTGGGGTAAGGCTGTGCATGAGGCACAGAATCATAGAATGGAGAGTTGGAAGGGACCCTGAGTCCACAGAGCTGTATTGGTGATAGGCAGGTACTTAGACCATAGAAAACGTAATTGGTAGATAGGGCTCTGTGTGATGTCATTTCCTCAAGGAGCTTCTAGTACTTCCTGTTCCCCCTTCCTGTGACCAGCCATGCTGGCAGACTCGGCCCTGCTTGCTCCAGCTCAGGCAGATGCTTGGAGGTGGTAATACTTGTAAACGTATTTTGCCTGCAAAGGTTTTACTGCTGCTGTTGCTGTGATTATAAAGTAAGTAAATCATGTTTTAAACTTACTTCCCAAGTTGTTGTCTGATTCTTTAAGTAGGGCAAGAAAGGAAGAGCCAGGCGACTTCATAGCTGGACTTGCTTAAAACAAGGTTTTAGAGCCTGATTCCTATGCTTTTGATTTTGCTGCCTTGGATGGGATTTTGAAATTCTGTTCAGTGCACACAAGTGGGTGCCTGGAGGGGTAAATTGCAGTTAATATACCTTTTCCTACCCATTCAAATCCATGCCACATTGAGGTTTCCCAAGAGAGTCATCTGTTTGACCAGGGCAGAGGCGCTGGCCTAGATGGGCCTGATTCAGCAACTGCAGTACTCAGCTGCTTTGAGTACTACTGTGCTCAAAGGTGGGTGAGGATGCTGATGGTGCCCCCCCCATATGCTTAGGCAGCCTTCATCTTTCAGCCGCTCTGCCCCTCCGGGGTGAATGTTTCAGTGGGTCGGGCGGGGGCTTTTGCTTCTGCCCCCTCGAGGGAGGTTATCTCCCTGGGAAGGCCAGCTGCTCTGCTAAAGTCCAACCCCGGTAGAGAGTAAAGTCTGCTGCCCCCTTCCTTACCAGGCCAGCTGCCCCCTTTGCCCTGTCTTTCTCTCTCCCCTCCCAGCCAGGCCTCCTTAATTTGCTCAAGAGGGCACCGGTGTCGGCGGAAGGCAGGCAGCTGCGTGGCATCGAGGGGGCGGGCGGGCGGTGACTGGATCAGGCAGGGAGGGCGGGTGGTGGCTCCGTCGGACCCCGGGAGCTGCTCTTCAGCTTCCTGTGCTGGGGAGGAGACAGGACAGGGCCCCCGGTTGCCGCCTGGAAGGGGGGGGGGGTCCGAGGAGCGCTTCATGCGGTTACGACGTGTCTGATTGAGGCAGGAGGCGCCAGCCGCTCCCCCGGGAGCGCAAGGACCCGGCGCACGGCCGGCCTAATGCAATCTGCGGCCGCCGCAATCCAATTAGCCCAGAATTAACCCAGCCGAGAGATGAGGGGGCGGCTGTTCCGCGCTTGCCCTGCGGGAGCCAAGGAAGTGGGTGGGTGGGTGGGGGGCGAGGAGATGGCCAGGCCGGCCGCGGCGCGCTCGGGGGGCGGCTCCTTGGCAGGGCTGCCAGCAGCTGCCGCAGGTGGGCGCCCCCTCGCCCAGAGACGGGGGGGGGGGAGCGGGCCGGCACCAGGTCCCCTCCCAGCCTCTTCAGCCATACCTGGAACGGACAAGCGGCAGCGGGGGGCGGGTTCCCCGTGGCCGCGTGGCAAGCCCGCGCCTCAGTTTCCCAAATGTGAAAGAAGGGGATCGGGCGCTGCCCCTCGGGGTCCTTCCAAGGACACCCGCCTGTGAAATGCAGTCGGAAGAAGCGCCTTTCAGGCTGAAGTTGCCTTGAGGGTGTGGGTCCGAATGGATGGCCTCCAGGAACCCCTGCCAGAATCAGATTCGAGCTACGGCCGCCGGGGTCCCTGCGTTCATATGTCACCTTAGTCCCTTCGGGTATCCTCCCATTTTCAGGTAGCTGTGACTGGACGTCCTGCCAGAAGAGGAACTATGAGGGACCCGAAAGTGGGGAGGTTTTTCTTGGCCCTAATAAAGAAAGAAGCCCCCATGTGGTGCAATGGTTAGAGCGCAGGGCTGCTGAGGCCTCGCTTAGCCACGGAGCTCCGAGGCCAGTCACCATCTCTCAGCCTAACGTACCTCACAGGGATGTCGTGAGGATTAAATGGGGGGTGGGGGAGCCATGCGCACCAACTTGATATCCTTGGAGGAAAAGGTGGTTTATAAATGTAATAAGTATTCGTTGGCATCAGTCAAATTATTATTTGTATACCGCTCTTCATCCGAAGATCACAGGGACGGTTTACAATATAAAAACACAGAAAGACATCTCCTAAAAACACACACAATGTTCCCCCTAACTAAATGAAGGCTTTGGCCTTGGGTGTTTTCCTAAAGTGCGGCGGCTGAGGACTAGCCTTGACTCGCTGCCTCTCTTTTCGCGTCCCGGTGCTTCTCTCCGGCGCTCGCCCCACAAGACGCGCAGCACCAGCCCAGCACAAACCCAGTTCTCCTCCGGCCTTCGTGAGAACGGGCGAAGGATTCTCTCTGGTCTGGCTCAGGCGGGCAAACCTGATCCGCGGCGGAGCGAGGAGAACAGGCTGTGTGCGAGGCTCGCACTCGGCAGAAGTGGCGAAAGAGCCACCGAGAGAGAAGGGATTCAGCGCCAGCCGGGACAGGTTCCTCCTTCGCCAATGAATCTACTACAGTGATACCTCGGGTTAAGTACTTAATTCGTTCCGGAGGTCCGTACTTAACCTGAAACTGTTCTTAACCTGAAGCACTACTTTAGCTAATGGGGCCTCCTGCTGCTGCCGCGCCGCCGGAGCACGATTTCTGTTCTCATCCTGAAGCAAAGTTCTCAACCCGAGGTACTATTTCTGGGTTAGCGGAGTCTGTAACCTGAAGCGTATGTAACCTGAAGCGTATGTAACCCGAGGTACCACTGTACAGGCCATTTCTGGAGCCTAGCCGCCTCAGCCCCCTCCTCGCTACGCACCCATCCAGAGCTAGGCTAGATGGGTGCCTTCTGTTGGTTTTTGGTGCTAAAATGCTCAGCAGAAGTTGAACTTAAGACCCTGCTGGAGGTGCGCCCTGGACCCTGGATATAATACTCGGAGACTCTGAGTTAAAGAAAACTAAGGAGGCCACGTGACGCCTGCTCCAACAAAACGCCTGATTGACAGGCGGCGTCCCTCGTTCTATCGAGCTGGGGGGGGGGCTTGAGCAGGAGACGCTCACAAAGACTCTTCTCCGAAGGGGAGGGGCATCATCTTCTTGTGTTCATTTGCATGCCTTTTTTCAAAGGGGCGAGTGACAGAATAAAATCTAAAAACAAGATAATGCACGAACAGTTACAGAGCAGAACACTTTTTTAAAAAGCCGCCCTAATACCAACAGGGCAAACAAACTTATCGTGTTAATATACACTGTCTGGCAATAGATTACAAGCACCAGAAACAGTTCCCCCCCCCGGAGTATTGGGGGGCAAGGCAGGTGGAAAAGCCGATGACCTTTGATAGTTCCAGCAGACTCTCCCTTTTGGAAGGAGGAAATGAGAGCAGCAACCTAAGAGGCGTCAGTCCATTGCAGGCGGTTGGACTAGATGACCTTGGGGTCAGGAAGGACTGTCCGGGAAACCTGGAGGCCTCTCTCTCTCTCCTCCATTTCCCATGCAGAAACAGCCGCCTTCACCGCAATCTGACTTGCACCGCCACACTCCCGACGGCCCCCCGTCAGCCCGAGTGACCACTGTCCTCCCCTTTTACACTGGAGAAGAAGTGGGGAGGCGGAGAGGACAGGTCGTCGAGGTCGAGGCCGAGTACAGGTGCCCTAAACTGGTAAATTGACGCGCAATCGGGGCCAGTGGCCTTTGGCAGCCAGAGGAGCCTCGGAGACGTTTGGGAAAGCGCCGTCATCTTTGCAAAGCCGCTGTTTTCCTGAGGCGAGACCGCGGACTCAAACGCTTTAAGAAGTTCTGAAAACAGGAATGTCTGAGTTCTGAACCTGCAGCCCCGAAATCCCCCTGAGGGAGGAAGGAAGGAAGGAAGGAAGGAAGGAAGGAAGGAAGGAAGGCAGGCAGGCCACTGCTGAGCGCCAGGGGACACGGCCGGGTCCCTGGAGAGCTTGGAGAGACCTGCTTGGGAAGCCGCGGACCTCGCTGGAGACCCGGCGGGAGAACCTACGCGCCAGACGCGACGCCTAAACGCACGAAAACACCAGAAATGCGTCCAGCCTAGTCCGCTGGAGAGGAAACAGGGACGTCATCCTTCGCTGTTTGATGATTATGGTCAGGATTTTGCAGGGGGGGCAAGTGCAATCTAAAGAAAGAGTTTCCATTTTGCAGGGAATAGTAAGTGGAGCTGAATTAGATCGCACGTAATGAGGTCCCCCTCCAGCTCCCTCTGAGCTTCCAACCGAATAAAGCTCGTTCCCACGAATTCGGGAGACTAAACACGTGTCTGAACGTTAAATGACGTGTGCCTTTCGGAATCGGGGCTCTTTCAAAGGTCCCAGCGTGGGGCACCTTGCTGGTGGGAGAGCGGGCAGAGGGGCGCAACCCCCCAGGCAGAAGAGGGCGGATATGAAATAGAACATTTGTATAATCGATGCTCCGAAAACCTCTGGATCCTTCCAGCATGATTGCCTCCCTGTTTTTCTCATTAAACCGATTCATGAGCGAGATGAATATATTACAATTATAATCGACTAAAAGCTGCCGGATCAAACAGGGCCGGGCGGGAGATTTTTAAAATGCTGTATACATTTAAATAAAAGCGACCATTCGCCCCGCTTAAAGGGAGGAACCATTTCGCAGCAAGACATCAAGAAAACAGTGGGCTGCTTGTTTCAGAATGAAATGTGGCTTTTTTATATTCAATATTTTATTATACATATATTAAATAGGCATATTATACATATACATTTATTATATGTGATCTTCGAATAAAGGGCAGTATAGAATTAATAATAATAATAATAATAATAATAATAATAATATGTGCAAGGTTGATTTAAGATTAATTGATACATTACCAAAATCAATGCACAGTACTATAGAATGTGAGCCTTAGTTTGGATTCACCCTGAAGAGAGTTCATTTCACAGAGCTGTAGAGTTGCAAGGGACCCTGAGGGTCACTTATTTGTTGTGTTTTTGGATACTTGCTTTGGGGTAGTGAAAAAACACACACACCTACTAAACATAATTTAAAAATGCTTTTGTCAGGTAGGGTGGGAGGACAAATAATAACAAGAAACTTGTTTCTAGAAAATAAGAGCTGACTCTTGTTAGATACTGTATTGTAACAGCTGGAGATCTCTGATCTGATTTTTGCGCAGAAATAAAAATTCAACTTTAGAAATAAGTTTTCAAACGTTTAGTTGCAGAGGTCAGATTCAAATGTGACAAAATAACAAGATACATTATTTTCAGTTAAAAAACTTTCTTGCACTGGTTCCACGGTGAGCCCTTAAACTTATTTTACTAAAAAGTAGCTTTCCAGCTAAAAATCAAAATACGACGTCTCCTTCCTCCTCCTGCGCGCACCCGGCCAACACCCAAAGACTAACGGCTACGTGCAACTCTGTGTGTCTCTGCGTGATGCAAGAACTTTCATTTTGCATATATAAACACCACCAACAAACAGCCTCAGGTTTCATCTCCTCTCACCGCTGCCATGTGAATTAACTCGTGGTCCAAGCACATACCTCGGTCACGAGGTAGCCTATCGCACCTTTGTGGGAACGTCCAGCCCTATGGAAAAATACCGGCTACATGCCTAAAGCACTTGAATGCCATGCAACTAAAATACAGCATTTTATGTAACACTAAACATAATTTCAGCAGATCTCGCCGCCCAGAGACAGACCGTTCACGTTTCCGTCAGGCCGCGTCAGCCGCCGCTCGCTGCCGGGCCCTGATCCTGCGCGGAGGCGCTGCCTTTAGACGCGGTGCCTCCAGAGGCACCTCGGAGAATGCCAAAGTCCCGCCTGGGTTGGCGGCCCTGGGCGACTCGCCCTTTCCCGTCCCTTCCTCGCCGCTTTCGTCCCGCGCTCCCGGCTTGTGGAAGCAGAGGAGACGCCGCGCAGCGCCTCCCGGCCCTTTGTGCAAGCGGAGCCTCAGCGGGAAGAAGGAGACGCCTAAAAACAGGCAGAAGCGGCGCCCCTGTCCAGGCTGCGCGCTCGCGCCCCGGTTCCAGGTAAGGCCGGCCGAGCTCGTTCAGAAAACTGGAGCCGCCACTGAGAAAACCGGGAGCGCGTTTCGTCAAAGCGGGCTGCACAGGAAACGGCCTGCGAGCGAGAATTTGGAAACATTTTTAAAGTTTTATTTTATTTGTTTTAAGGATCTTGACAGACTGGAAATGAATACCCCCCCCAAAAAAATCCTTGCCATTCGCCGTAATCTCTCGTTGTGTCTTTCAAGTTTTGGATGTGAAATTTTATGCCAAAACTTTTTATTCAAATGGATAAAAGTTGTTCTCTGTCCTGCTGTGGAAAGAGAGGGTGGCTCTTCAGAAAGGCTTTCGGGAGGGGCTGGCGTGGGTCTGCTCCTCCACCGGCAGCAACCTCCTCCTCAAGCTGTAGGGTTAGAATTTGTAGATTATGTCCTACTCTTTGGAAATATTGCCCTACAGAATTTTAGAATGCCATAAGGGGTGGGTGTTGATAAATGATGTAATCAAACCGTCAGTCACATGTCAGCTGTCAAATGCTATCTTCCAGTATCGACTGTCATGATCCATTATTGATGTCTGGTACCATTTTTAAAAAATCAACGGCCTCTGTGAACTGACTTATGGAACTGGACAGTCGGGTAGGAACAGAAGCTCTGAAACCAGATTAAAATTCATCCAGGACGCACAGCCCACTGCTGTATCAGAAAAATTAACAAGGAGATTACTAATACAAATGATGTAGACAATTTTGTTGAAATATGTTGTCCTTTTATAAAATATTTAACTGATAACCATGAAGAATGGCAACCACCGAAATAACTTACTGGACTTTGGCAAACTAAAATAGACTGATCTGTCCTGGAGGTGGAAGTAAGTTGGGATTTTGTTTTTGCATTTTTTTATTTTTCGTAATTATTGTTATATATTAGAAATCAATAAAACTATATATATGAAATGGATCCAGATCTCAAAGTATATGGAAATGCACAGAGCCATGGAGATAAGTGTTTGCCACACCAAACACATTGCAAAGCAGTCCCCAGCAGGGCAGGGCAGGGATGCAGCGCCACCGCTTATGTCACACCCTGCTCAATGGTGATGTCATTTCCCAGGGTGCCATTTGCCAGCCCTCTGCCTGCCAAATACAGCCAGCTGTTCTCAGGGAGAAACCCACCAGACAAGCTCCTCAGAGGAGGAGAGGAGGCAGGTGATGCCCGGCTGCGTGGCGAAGGGTTAAACTGCCACTTTTATTCTGAAAAATCCCAAGGTCCCTTTGCTGTGCCCAACCCAAAACATCACAGGATAGTGGGCAAGCCAGTGAATCTTTCTATCAGACAAACCAGTCATTAGGCAGAGACCTGTTGGGATGGAAGGAGAAACTTGACCCCAGGCAGCCAAGGACATGGTCTCTGTGGTGGCTTAGAAGTGGGGAGGGAGCAGGCACAGTCATCATTGCTGGAATCCAAATAATCTCTCTCTCTCTCTGCATGTCTCCATTGGAGCTCCTGGTCTGGCTGTGTGAGAGAGAGGGAGAAGCTGGCTTGATATAAAACCAATAATTATGTCTGCATTTGTTTTGTTTTTAAATATTTTCTGTAATTTTTCACTTTCAAATACGCAGAAAACTATTGTTGTTTTTATTTTTATTAGGTATTTTGTGGTTTTACATCTTGATTTTATTCTGTGAACCACTCTGAGACCCCCGGATATAGGGCGGTATATAGATTCAATAAACAACAACAACAACATCAAAGGTCAAACAAGAAAGGAAAAGAAACAAAATGAATGAGAGGAAAGGAGGGAGCAGTAGTTTTCAAAAAACGGAATTACAATTCCACACAATTGCACTTCATAAGGATATCTTTCTAAAGGAATCTATGAGATTCCAAGGGGACCCGCTAATCACATCCCTCTACTTTAATGTGTTCAATAAATGGATATCAAACTTTAGAAAATATGTCCTTAATTTTTGGATGCTGTCGGGTTTGGGTATGTTTTGTTAACTTTTCCATTAGAGCAGTGGTTTTATTTTATTTTTTAAATCATTTTTGTTGTTTGGAGCTGTGCTCAGCAAGCAGCTCACACCCGAGGGGTTCCGAACATGAAACAAATGCAGCCCTTGGTGTCATAGCCAGAGGCCTCCACTGCACTAATTGTTTGCCATGTGTCTGTCAGTCGAGATCTGAAGCATCTGCGATGCTCACTGAAGCTGCATTGTCTGCCCTGAAGACATCTGGAACAGGGGACGGAGTCGAGTTTCCACTGTTCAGACAGATGTGCCTGTCTAAACAGGGAGCAGCCTCCCCATCCCATTTTGCTCAAAGCAGGAAAAATGTACTCTGGAGTTGAGAAATTTCATGGGCTGGTGGCTGCCTGTGGCACCCAGCTCTTTTGGTGGTGTTCCCGTGGCAGCTCTGCCCTCCTCCTGCCTGCAAGGCTGCCCAATGTCTCTAGGTCACCAGCATGTCCAGGCAGAGAGCCTTCCCCCAAAATTCTTGATGCACCCGCTGAGGAAAGAACAGCCCACCTCCCAGCTTTTCCAAAGGTGTTCAGCTCTCCTCCAGGGTTGGTGCTGGAGGCAGGTGGCACAGAAGTGGTCTCCACAACTCTTTTCTTGAGGAAACACACCTTAAAGGAATGACCCATTGGCACTTTGGGGAGAGGCATGGAAGCACCTGCCTTCTGCCAGGCAGGCCAGAAATTGCTCCATTTATTTGCTTAAAATCTTATGCTCTGCCTTAAAAAAATATCAAAGTGGCTTCCACAACAATAACATATAGATACAACCAGTGCTTTTTTCTGGGCGGACCCAGGGGTATACATACCCCTAAACGCTTTGTGAATCTAAGTTTGGCCTCATTGAGGGGCAGTATTTCAATATGAGTAGGATAATGAGAGTACCCCTAAACATTTTTTTTTTTAGAAAAAAAGCACTGAATGCAACAAAACCAACTCCACGGACGGCATTAAAATACTATAATAATTTAAAAACATGCAACTCTTAACGCCACCCACCCCCAAAATCCAAAGTAAAGGTACATAGAAAGGAAAACAATATTATCACATTTACAACAAAGAGATAATTTTCTCAGTTTGAAGGCCTTCTGAGATAACAGGTTTTGACCATTTATTTATTAGCCAGGAGGACATCGCACAGGCCAGGTGCTCCCAGCTCTGTTCCAGCATCTTCCTACAATAACACAAGGCTTTTCTTTCTATTTAGAATCATAGAACTGTAGAGTTGGAAGGGAAGCTAAGGATCATTTAGTCGAACCCCCTGCAATGCAGGAATCAAAGCTAAATATTCCATGACAGACGGCTGCCCAATCTCTGCTTTAAAACCTCCAACGAGGGGGAGTCTGCCACCTTCTGAAAGCTCCACTGTTGAATGGCTCCTAGCTCCCAAAAGTTCTTCCTAAGGCTTAATATGAGGAAGCTGCTCTGCACAGGCAGCCCTTTGCCCCCAAGGAGGTCCTAGCCTTCAGGTGGGCCCTCTAGCACCTGGCCATTGCCTGGTCCTGCATCTTGATGACCTTTGGGGGTCCCTTCCAACTCTACAGATCTATTATTCATTCATCAGGTGAGGACACAGCTGGTGAACCAGCTGAAAGCGGAAAAGAGAGAGGACTGCCTGGTCAAGGATTGCCCTCAAACTACTGACCTGATCTTCTTTGGGGGAGGGGAGTTGGGAGGGCAACGCCTTCCATGACAGCTTGAACATTTAACCCCAAGTCAGGCGGTTCATCTAGCAACAGGATTTCCACCTTGTCAGGGTTAAGTTTCAGCTTGTTTTGTCCAAACAAATCGCAGCTCAAGCTTCTCACTGATTGACCAGGATTGATGGAAATGTGGAACTGAGTAACACCTGCTTCTGCAGCCCAATCTCCCCAGAAGTTTCATGTAGATGAAACAGGGGTGTGTGTGGCACTTAGACTTCATAGGTTTCTCAGCATGGTGCTGATGTTGTTGTTGTTGTTTAGTCGTTTAGTCGTGTCCGACTCTTTGTGACCCCCTGGACCAGAGAACGCCAGGCGCTCCTGTCTTCCACTGCCTCCCGCAGTTTGATCAGATTCATGTTTGTAGCTTTGAGAACACTGTCCCACCATCTCGTCCTCTGTCATCCCCTTCTCCTTGCGCCCTCCGTCTTTCCCAACATCAGGGTCTTTTCCAGGGAGTCTTCTCTTCTCATGAGGTGGCCAAAGTCTTGGAGCCTCAGCTTCACGATCTGTCCTTCCAGTGAGCACTCAGGGCTGATTTCCTTCCGAATGGAGAGGTTGGATCTTCTTGCAGTCCATGGGACTCTCCAGAGTCTCCTCCAGCACCAGAATTCAAAAGCATCCATTCTTTGGTGATCAGCCTTCTTTATGGTCCAGCTCTCATGGTGCTGATGACAGGCCTTCAATTGTAGCAGCAGCAGTAGTAGGTATTTTTAAAATTTGTATACTACCCTTCATCTGTAGATCTCAGGGCAGTTCACTCCAGTCCTACTGAGTACTGTTTTTGGGAGACCAGAGGTGGGCAGGTGAGAAGGACTCCCTGGTTCCAAATGGGGCAACTGTGCCCCTGAATGAACAGGTGCGCAGCCTGGGAGTCATTTTGGACTCACAGCTGTCCATGGAGGTGCAGGTTAATTCTGTGTCCAGGGCAGCTGTCTCCCAGCTCCATATGGTACGCAGGCTGAGACCCTTCCTGCCCGCAGACTGTCTGACCAGAGTGGTGCATGCTCTGGTTATCTCCCGCTTGGACTACTGCAATGCACTCTACGTGGGGCTACCTTGGAAGGTGACCCGGAAACTACAACTAATCCAGAAGGCAGCAGCTAGACTGGTGACTGGGAGTGGCTGCCGAGACCACATAACACCGGTCCTGAGAGATCTGCTTTGGCTCCCACTATGTTTCTGGGCACAATTCAAAGTGTTGGTGCTGACCTTTAAAGCCCTAAATGGCCTCAGCTACCTGAAGGAGCATCTCCACCCCCGTTGTTCTGCCCGGACACTGAGGTTCAGCGCCTAGGGCCTTCTGGCGGTTCCCTCACTGTGAGAAGCAAAGTTACAGGGAACCAGGCAGAGGGCCTTCTTGGTGGTGGCGCCCGCCCTGTGGCAAGCCCTCCCACCAGATGTCAAAGAAATAAAGAACTACCTGACTTTTAGAAGACATCTGAAGGCAGCCCTGTTTAGGGAAGTTTTTAAAGGTTGATATTTTATCTTGTTTTTAATATTCTGTTGGGAGCCGCCCAGAGTGGCTGGGAAAACCCAGCCAGATGGGTGGAGTATAAATAATAAATTATTATTATAGCTTTGCCTAATGGGCATCTGGCTGGGCACTGTGAGGCTGGATCAGGTAGTTCTTGGCCTGATCCAGCAGTCTACTCTCATGTCCTTGAGGCTGGGCTTCCTTAGAGCTGGAGAGGAGGATATTTGCCCAGCCACTGGCGCTGGGCTTTGCACGTGGACTGCTCTTCCAGGCCAGGCCCCAAGGAGGCAGGGAAGGAGGGCAGGACCCACAGAGCGAGACGGGGAGAAGCCAGGCATCCATTGGCAGTGCGGTGCATCCTTGGAGCAGCACCTCCAACACAAGCACCTTCTCCAGGGCCTGGGATGGAGCCAAGGCCTCCTCCCCCCTAGGCCTCCCATTCCCGCCCCCTCATCCATCTCCCTGGGAGCCAGTGTGCATTCCGCCCTTTGGGCTCTTCCAGGCAGACACCACTCATTGTGTCAACTTGCCAAGGAAGGGAAGACGCCGCCTCCTCCTCCTCCTCCTCCTCCTCCCTTCAACCCCCCCCCCCCAGCCCTGGACCCAGAGGAGGCACCCAGTGGGCTAGCTGACTGTGCCCTTCTTCCCATAAGAGGGCCAGGGCCGGGGCTCTCCTGGGCTCTAAGGGGGTTTAGTTTTGTGCCTCTGCCTCCACCAGAAGTGGTTTCAAATGCCTCCATATTGATTCACATATTTGTTTAATAATTTTATATCCTACCTGTCAAAACCAGGAAGGGGGGGCAGTTAAACGAGTCCTCCAAAATCCCAAGACCCCACCACAGCCTCAAACTAAGGCCAGGACAATGACCGTTGACACAGGCACCAGACATACACAAGAGCAAAGAGACTCAGAAAGGCAGTCTATAATATTGTAGCAATAATACCATGAATCGTACTGTTTCCTCTGACTATGCAATATAGGAAACTGTAGAAACTTCAGATAATCGCCAAAATTCAATGGCTTAACCCATTTCCTTGGTTCCAAGGCTAATGACTCCTCTGGAAGAGGGGAATCCATAAACCCTTAAGCATAAGCTCACATACTCCTTCTCCCTTCACAAGGTGTGAACTTAGCCACACAATAAGAGGCAGGAGGCCATCAAGGGCAGCCCATATTCCAGGCAGAAACCCATCGGGATGGTGGATTGAATCCTGATACTTTCGAAGAAGAAGCGAAAGCCTTGGAGCTAGGGGGATGTGTAAATACTCTTATTGTTCTTTGGGGAAGAGGGTGTCGGGAACTGGGGCTATTGACGGGGTGGGTGATGGGCTCATGTTTCTACATGCCAAACACCTCCACTTTGTGACATATTTGTGATGTATCGATGATGCTGTTGAAAAATGTATTATGGGAAATGGGGAGAGGCCTTAAAAGTTCACGCAACCCCACGCTCGGGGTTCCTACTCATCGTGTGTTTGGACCTACTCTCATGCTGGTGAGAGAGAGAGAGAGAGAGAGAGAGAGAGAGAGAGAGAGAGAGGAAATAGGAAGTTACACTGCTCTTTCCCGCCCAGGAGAAGAGGGGAAATGACATCACACAGAGCCCTCTCTACCAATTACATTTTCTATGGTCTGAATATCTGCCTTTCAGCAATACGGCATTGTGGTATTGCCATGCTAGCTAGGAAGAATATGCATTTATTAGGTTTGGCTGCCAATCTCCAACAACAACTGGGATAAAGATCTCCCAGTTAGGTAGGACCAATCACTAGAGTTCAAGAGCGCCCCCTTCCACTGCAAGCTGCATGGACTCCATTCTCTCCCCAGGAACTTCTCCAACACCTCAAGTCCAGCTCCAGGTGTCACCGGGCCACTAACATCTGATGAGGCAGAATCCGACAATTTGTCATAAGAAAACCTCCTCTGTTCAGTGACAGGGGAGGGAGCAGCAAACTTTAGGAATGTGGTTTTGAAAGTACAAAATGCGCCTCCGTCTGCTTCCTTCATTCCAGGGAAACAGGACACTAAGAGGGAGTCATGGAGTCATGTTTGTCTGTCTGTCTGTCCATCCACACATACACATTATAAACATATAGTGGGTTTTTGGAAGTTGCCTGTGCGCGCATTTGTTTTATGTGTGGAGATCCGCACACGCTGACCAACGCAGTCTTTGCAGAAAGGCTCCATTCTTGTTATCTTGTTATCTTCTGCCTGTTCTGCCATTGAGGATTTTTTGGATCATTATTTGTCAATCACTTTCCTGACCCAGGCAGTTATCTTTCTACAAGGGCCGACATTAATACCGAAACCCAGCATCGTCTGAGTTCTGCAAGTGCAGCTTTCTCCCGACTGAAGTGCAGAGTGTTTGAGGACTGGGACATTCGCAGGGAAACCCAAATACTTGTTTACAAAGCCATTGTACTACCAACTTTACTGTATGTTTTCAAAACATAGACCACTTATACTGTAAATGTAATCTCCAGCTTCTTGAAAGATTCCAGCAATGGTGTTTTAGGATTATTATTATTTATGTTACTTGGGAAGACAGGTGAACAAACGTTAGTGTATTGGAAGAAGCAAAGATCACCGGCGTCAAAACCAGGGGCGCCGTCATGCCCTCAGGACTGTGGGTGCCAGACGCCACAACGGGGGCATGTGACGTCACAAGGCACGCGCCCGTCCCGTCGAAATGCCCATTTTGTTCCTAGATGGTGGACGGTCTCTTGGGAGGCGGGAATGATGCGAGCATTCGAGGTCGCGGTGGAGGGAGAGCGGCTCGGCCTGAGAGCCCAGACTCGAGGCCGGGGCCAAAGTGGGACCTGGAGAAAAAGGAGACCCGCAACCGACTCCCGCTCCACCGGCGCGCCCTCGGAGAAAGATTGCGGGCTCCTTCTTCTCTTCCCCGTCGAGGAAGAGGTTCTCACGCGCTGGAGAAGCGGTCCCCAGTACGGCTCTCCTGCTGGGTCCCTCAGCCGCGGCCGTCCGTGCACCGATGGAAGAAAAAGCCAGGGCCCTTTGCATTGCCCTCGGAAGAGGCCGAAGGACTCCCCGGCTGAAGTTGGGCAAGTCAGCTGGGGGGGGCCGGTGAACCCCTCACCCCCGATCTCTCCCCACGCAAGGTGCTACGACCAGAGGCCGAGTGCAAAAGCTCACCCGACGGTGCCCCCCAAAATCGAAGAGCGCCGCGGATCCCGCTCCTGCGTCAGACCCTCCTCGGGCAGAAGCGGGCCTCCCCCCCCCCGGGACTCCAGCTGGCAGGACGGGGGGGGGCGTGCAGCGGACCTGAGCTGGACTGCTGACCGCAGGTCCGACCCTCCGCCGCATTCCTGCCCTCGAGACACCCCCCCCCCCGTTTTCAGCGCCGGGCGCGGGAAGCTTCTTTCCGCGGGTCGGTATATCTCTGCTTCTCTTACGAAATCGGGCCGAGTTTCACATTCAATAAATACGAATTTTCTCTTTTAAACCAAACAGTACCTGCCGATGTTTTTAATTATGCGTTTGGATTCTTTCCCCTGGTTTTATTATATTTCATATGCTGTAAATCGACTCGATATACTTTAAAGTGTGGATTAGAAATATTTCAGTAAATGAAATAACTTACTTCGGCTGCTGCCTTTCTCCTCTTTCGCAGGCTGCTTAAATGCAGAGTTCAGGACAGAATTCGCTTTCCTTCACCGCCTTCCTGCAAACGGCCCACTCTACCTGAATCTCCCGGCGCGGCGGATCGGGGCCAGACTGCCGATTCGCCTCCTTCCTTTTCCCGCGTCTTCCTTTTCTATCTCATCGGCCCTCGTGAGACTGTGCTCTTTTAATTGAGATGACTTGTGTATGAATTTGGTTTAAAAAAAGAAAAGTAAAAAGTATAAACGTGATATAGTTTTTTTAAAAAAATATTTTTCTTGGCCTGGTGGTCTCCTCCTGTCGCGCCACTCTGGCTTTCTGGCATTTTTCTGACTGCCGCCTCGGCGGTTTTGTCCTCCTTCTTACATGAACGTTGCTGAAATGGTTTCTACTGTATTCGGTAACCAGAAGCTCCCGGCTCCGGTCCGCGTCCCCCGGGATCCACGAGAGCCTCTCCAACGCGGGAAAACGCTCAGGGCCGTTTGCTTCAGATCTTATTGTAAACAGAGCGCGGATTAGAGATCCCCCTCCCCGTGCCTGTATGTTATATTTTTATCTGTGTAATATGCAATATGTATCTTGCTTTGTATATATTGCTTTTAATGCAGTAAACTGCCCTGGGACCTTAACGTGCAGGGCGGGTAGAAAATATAAATAATATAAATATAAATAATCTAAATATAGAAGCCCTTTTCTAGTTAAATGGGACTTAGTCCCCGGGAAGTAAATATCTGGCTGCTGCAGCCTTAAATAACAGCCCTGAGATTGTTTCCCCAGAAGTCCAGGCGATTGACGCCTAAAACTGTCAAAAACCCCACAGCTGCCTTGGCAGGGCACAGCCTCCCCCCTCCCAGATGGAGCCAGGGGGTGTCGGGCCGGCGGCTTTGACCAGGAGAACGAAGAAAACCGGGACTGGAGGCGCGGGGCCAGGAGGGATGTACGCCCAGAGACCGACGGGGGTTATTCATGAATTATTCCAAAGAATTCTCCTCCGTTCAGTCAACAAGTCGTCATATTTAAGGGTTTGCGAAAGGAATCCTTCCTTCGGGCAGCTCAGATTCTTCAACGTCCGTCGCCCTCGGAGCGCGAGGCAGCGGGACTCTCTCGTCGGGTTTTCCTGGGGTTTTCTTGCGCGGTAGACGACGCGGAATGGTCGCGCGATTCCTTCCAGCTTCTCCGCCCTGCCTCTCCTAGGCTTTCGGTCCTGGCCCCTGCCTGCGCTTACTCGGAGGTGACCCTGCCTGCTTTCATTGCTGGTCCGACGGCGAACCGCGCCCGAATTGCCCCCCGGGCCTCTTTCTGCGTCTCAGCTCCGGGTGCTTTGCTGAGAAGTCGGTGTCGGGCCGCGGTTTCAGGCCTGCGGAGCGGATTTAAGCGCTTCATTTGGGAAGGCGACCCAAAGGTCAAGACTCTCCCCCGACCGACGCCTGGAAAGGGCAGCGGACCCGACGGGGGACCCGGGGAACAAAGGCTGTCTCGAGGGGCGGGGAGAAAGGGTCCCGCTCCGAATCACACCAGATTGACGGAGACCCCAGGAGAGACCCCCGAGGGCATCCCCGCCCTTCCCCCCTCCCGCTGTCGAAGTCCGCCTGGAGTGGTCCGGATTCTGCAACCCAATGAAATACTATATTTTATTTTGTGTGTGTGCATTTCGGGCCCGGGTGACCGAAGCGTCAGTTCCCTGGTGTGGCGGCGGGGAAGCACCCTCCCCCACCCTCAGGATCCACCCAGACACCCCTCAACTGGAAGGGCGGGAGGAGGAAGCGCAGGGATTGGGCGGCTTCTTTCTGATATCATCCCCGCCCCGCCCCCTCTGGATGTCCGCCTGTCAATCACTGCCAGAGGCCGCCAATCAGAAGGTTGGAGGCAGCGATTTTGGCAGGCGGAGATGGAGACGGGGAGAAAAGTGCCCGTAGCCTCGTGGCCCCTGGCGCTCTCCGGGTATGTCCAGCCGCCGAGCAGAGGCGGCAGCGCGCCCAGCCTCGGGAGAGAGCGCTGCTGCTTCCGCGCCCGTCGGAGGGGCCGCTCGGCCACCCGGCCGCCCCTCATGGGGCCACCGCGGGGCGATGCGCCCTCGCAGTGAGCTCTGCGAGGCCCGTCCGGGGCGCGCCGTCGGGGAAGGCTCCCTGGAAGAGGCAGCGAGAGCGGGGTGCCCCTGCGCGGACCCGGAGCAGGGCGCCGGCATGCGGCAGCTGAGCCGCCGCTGCTGCTGAGGAGGGCAGGATGGAGCCCTCGGGCCTGGAGCTGCTGGAGGGGACCGTCCACACGCCGCCGCCGCCGCCGCCGCCCCAAGAGCCCATCCGCTTCGGCATCGACCAGATCCTCGGCTGTTCGCAGCAACAGCAGCAGCACCAAGGCGCTTGCGGAGCTGCCGTCGGGGCCGTCGGGGAGCCCGACCTGGCGCTCTACGGCGGCGGTTACGGAGCAGAATACAACCCGGCCTGCTCGCTGGGTGCTTACGGCCTTCCCAGGGCAGCGGCTGGCGGCAACGGTGGCGGCGGCGTCATCCGTGTGCCCGCGCACAGGCCGGTGCCCTCCGCAGCGGCCCATCCCCAGCCGGGGGGAGCTAGCCTCACCTTTCCCTGGATGGAGAGCAACAGGCGCTTGACCAAGGACCGGATCGCAGGTGAGAACAGCCTCACACGATGGCAGGGCCCTCCCGCAGACTTGGGGCACCCCCCCACTCCGCGTCGAGGTCTACCAGAGGGGGCCCGGTGCTCCAGCGCCCTGTTCAGCTTTCCTCAGAAGCATAGGAGCCAACTCCCAAGGGTCGAGGGGTCTTCGGGCCCCCAATAAAATATTTGAGGGGGGCGCCCCCCAAAGTTGGTGGACATTGCCATCGAAATGGCATGCGTGCACGTCATGTGATCAGTTATTCAGGGCGGGGCTTACCTCAACCCCCCCTATTTTATTCCAGTTGGCACCCCTGCCCAGAAGTGCCTGGATCTGAGCCAAGACTTCCTGGGGCTCAGCCCCAAAAGGAAGGTGCCGAACCCAGAGGGCTCCCCGCATTTTGGGTCTCTCCTGCCCCAAACCTTTTTAACACCTGAATTCCTCGGAAGGGGCAGGAGAATATGAGCGCGATAACTCTCGCCAGGCGGGAGAGGAAGGCTACAGAGGGGCTTGTATGGCAAGGCTGTCGGTGGGCCCTTCCCGTAAATCTCCGGCTCGCTCTGCAGTGCCGCTGCCTCCCCTCGCCCCACACTGGGAGACCTCTTCGCCTCGCAGTTGGCGGAGACTTTCATGGAATTATAGATTTAGAAGGGAACTTAAGGGTCATCTACTAGGCCAACCGCCTTCAAAATAGTTTCGCTTCCAGCTCCACCTCTTGCGACTTCCGACCGTTCTCTGTGAGTGGGGAGCCGGGGGAGCGGGAGGGGGGAAGGTTTGGTCCCGCCTCGCACTGCTGTGAAGATACAGCGGGAGCGAAAGCGGCTGCCCCCTCCCTGCCCTCCTGCCTTGCCAGGAAGAGGGACAGGAGATGAGGGGGGCGGGCGCGGCCAGGATCTGCCCGTTCACCCGCGGGACTCCCTCCCACCTCGACTCCTTCCTCGGGATTCAGGCTGAGGACGCCCCCACCTTGTGCTGCGCCCTTCTCTCCTGCCGCCGGCATTCTGGGCGGGTGGGGGCGACGGCAGCCTGGATCTCCAGAGTTCACACTGAGACGGGAGGGGTCCCTGCGGCTGCCCCCTGGCGGGATGGGGTCCCTAGAGGTCGTCCAAACGTCTCCGACCTGGGAAACAGGCGAGAGGGATTGGTGAGACTCTTCTCCCAGCTGAGCCGCAGGAACGTCAGGGTCTGAGTGGGGGATGCGATCCCTTCGGTCCGTGATCCCGGGAAGGGCGTCCCCGGAGGGAGACTTCTCCACCGCCGCCCTGATCAAGGCAGGTGGTTGGACTAGATGAACTTTAGGGCTCCCCTTCCAGTTTTATAATTCTATGACCAGGCTCGTCCTCTCTTGCTCTGCCCGCAGCCGCCCTGCCGCCTTTCTCCGTCGCCCGGCGCATAGGCCACCCTTACCAGAACCGCACGCCGCCCAAGCGGAAGAAGCCGCGCACCTCCTTCTCCCGGGCGCAGATCTGCGAGCTGGAGAAGCGCTTCCACAGGCAGAAGTACCTGGCATCCGCCGAGCGAGCCGCTTTGGCCAAAGCGCTCAAGATGACCGACGCCCAAGTCAAGACCTGGTTCCAGAACCGGCGCACCAAGTGGAGGTACGAGGCGAGGAGAGAGGGTCGCTGCCGTCGTGACTGCTGTGATGATGATGATGATTTTCATTCATCAGTAGCTTTTTACAGTAGCCTCCTCCCCCCCCAAAAAGCCCATAAAACAATTTAAAACCAGAAAAAAATGTAAAATACTCAACAATACAAGATGGTTATCTGGCCATAAATTAATGAGAACTTTAAAGGCTGCAAGCCACGCAGATCCCAGCTGAACCCCGTGATGGGGGAGGGTGCGCAGGAGAGCCGGGAGCCCCACCCTGATTGCAAAGTGGTCGTGATGCTAATAATACCGGCCCACCTCTGAGGGTGTGGGAGGGGGGTGTAGAGAGGCCCAGGCAGGTGGGAGGGGACGTCAGGTGGGAGGTTGCCAGAGACACGACCCCTCCCCACCTGCCGGTGCTGTCTGTTCAGAAAGGGAGGCGCTCCCCTCCTCCATTTGCTCCAGGCAGGGCGCCCCCTCCTCGCTCGCCCGTCCTTGCCGCTAACGCCCCCCCTTCCTCTCCCTCTCCCCCGACCCCCCAGGCGGCAGACGGCCGAGGAGCGCGAGGCGGAGCGCCAGCAGGCCAACCGGCTGATGCTGCACCTCCAGCAAGAGGCCTTCCAGAAGAGCCTGGGGCAGCCGCTGCAGCAGGACCCGCTCTGCCTGCACAACTCCTCGCTCTTCGCCCTGCAGAACCTGCAGCCCTGGGCCGAGGAGCACAAGGTCACGTCCGTCTCCGGGGCGGCGGCCCTGGTGTGAGCGGAGAGCCGGACCGCAAGCTCAGGGGCGCGGAAGGGCGCCACGGACTGGCCGAAAAGCCTTTTCCTCACGCGGAGCGCCGCTCGGTGCTGCGACCTCACCCCGGAGAGTCGTCACCAGACAGCCGCCCCCTCCTCTGCCCCCTCCCCCCGCCCCGCCGCTAATTTATAGTGACTGGTTCTTTCCACAATAAAGTGTCAAAGTCTCTCTCCGGGATCCAATCCAGCTGTTCCTCGGCGGCGGAAAGGTTGTTGCAAGCGCATTGCGTTCTCCTCCCTGAATCACCTGCACTGAGCTTTGGGCTTCGCAGAATTGTAGAATTGGAAGGGACACCCAAGGGTCATTTAGTTCAACCCCTTGCAATGCAGGGATCCCAAATCTCCGGCCATCTAACCTCTGCTTAAAAACCTCCAAGGCAGGCGCCACATCTCCTGGGGGTCTGTTCCACTGGCGAACAGCTCTTACTGGCAGAAAGTTCATCCCATTGGTTAGTCGGAATATCCTTTATTGCCATTTGAATGGGTTGGTTCGGATGCTCCCCCTGGAGCAGCAGAAAGCAAGCTGGCTCCCTCTTCCATCCCTTAGGGATCTGAAGGTGGCCATCGCATCACCTCTCCCTCTGCTCTTTTCTAAGCTTCTTCTTTGGCGATTACTCTTAGCGAGTAAGATCGTGTTCCGTGAGTTTGAAAGGTGTGTCCTTAAGTGACTGCGGAGGAGGCCTATTCTGCTCTTTTCTAAGCTAAACATACCCAACTCCCTCAACCTTTCCTCATCACGCTTGGTTTCCAGACCCTTCGTCGTCCTGGTCGCCCTCCTCTGCACACCTTCCAGCTTCTCAATCCCCTTCTGAAACCTGCAGAGAGGGCCCCCTAGCGGAGAACTCGCGCGCGCGCACCCAGAGTGGTCGCTGGAGGTCAAGCTGCGATGAATTGAGTCGGGCAAACTGGCCCCAGGACTGGGGCTGGACCACTCCACGTAGGCCGCCCTCGCCCTGCCGGTGAGGTTTTTGTCCTTGGCCCAACTGGTGACTCTGGCTCAGACCAAGCCGAGCAGGCGCGGCGGGACCTGTCCATGGTGCTGGAGGCTCCGCCAGGCCCGAGGGAAGCGGCCTCGCCAGAGTCAGAACAAGGGGCAGTGAGGGGCCGCAGGAGAAGAAGACCCCAGAGGTAGGGCCCAAGGGGCCATGAATCTCAAGCCCAAACAGGCACGGGTCCAAATCCCCAAAGAGCAGCAGGGCGGGAGCTCATGGGATCCTGGTTCCCCTCGTTTGTGGCGCAGACGAGGCTGGGGGGATCTCTAGGTCAGCTGAGGCATTTCAGCGACCCCCTTGTTAAGCGTCTCTTCCCCTTATTGCCCACACGCTGAAGAAGCGAAAGACACACACTCCAGCCCGCCGACTCACGGAAAACCCGGAGGGACCGGTGGCTACCAGCCGCCATGTCTGTGTCTTATCTCCACAGCCGGGGCAGCTCTGCAGCTCTGGCTTGTAGGAAGACCGGCTGCCGCGACCCTCAAGTGAGCGAGGGGGCTGCTGTCGGGCTTCCTAGCGGGGCTTCGCATTGGCCGCTGCGAGAACAGGATGGTGGAGCAGATCCAACTCTAGGGCTCTTCCTCTTCTTGTGGTGGTGGTGGTGAATAATAATAATAATAATAATAATAATAATAATAATAATAATAATAGAATTTGTATACCGCCCTATACCCAGAGGTCTCAGGGCGGTTACACTTGGACGTGGGTCAAGGTTGATGGCTCAGTCCCCGCACCCAGCGCGCCCAATCCGGTGCATCCAGCTGGTGGGCGGGGCTACGGGGCTGCCACTTCTCTCTTCCCAGCCCGGCTTCCCAGCGAGGTTTCCTGCAGGCCTCGGCTGCCGGCTTCGCCCCAAGGCGGGCCACTGCGTTGTCCAGGTGATGAGGGGCGGGTCAGTAGAACTGACCAGAGGGCCGAGGGCGGCTGAAGGAGGCAGGCAGGCTCCTTCCGCGGCTCGAGAGCGACACCTAAGGGCCCCTCGCATCCCGCCCTGCCTTGACTGCCGTGGGTCCACCGCCCTCTGGCGGCGGCCCTGGAGGAGGTGGTCTTCTTGTCTCCCCCTGCCCGCAGTCCCCTCTCAGGCGCTGAGGGAAGCCGCGTGGATGTGACAGCGGCGCTCGGAGGAGAGGGAACCTCCGCCTTCTTCACGCGCTTGATATTTCCCCGAGGATGGGTGGGTGGCAGAAACACGTGCCCGCCCGCGGTCGGCAGGTGTCCTCTCTGAGATGGGGATCCTAAAAGATTTCTGGCTCCCTCCCGCTCCCATTTCCAGCGCCTTTGCTCCGAGAACCAGCGAATTCTCCTGCCCCTGCTGCAGCGCGCCCTGATTGGCTGCCCAGGCTGCCTCTGCCCCTATATAAAGGCGGCCCGTTCTGCCGCAGTTCGCAGTTGGCGCAGAGCTAGGCCGGGAGGGCTAGTGGGTAGCGCGGCAGGGACACCGCGAGGCTCCGATCGCCGCGCTTGGAGGGCAGTTCCGCGTCCTCTGTCCCTCCGGGAGCCACGATGGACTCCGAGGGCTTTGGTTGGCGCAAGCCGTGGGAGGATTACCGAGGTGGCGGTGGGGCGGCGCGCTCCGTCCGAGTCAGCTTCTGCTCGCCGGTGCCGCGGCGCTCGGCTCGCCTCTCGGCCTCCGCGCTCGGCCCCTTGACTGACCCCCTGGAGCGCTTGGACCTGGCGCAGGTGAGCAACCTGAACGCGGAGCTGCTGGGGCTGCGCGCCCAGGAGAAGGAGCAGCTGGTGGACCTCAACGACCGCTTCGCCACCTACATCGAGCGGGTGCGGGACCTGGAGCACCGGAACCGGGCGCTGCTGCTGGAGCTGGAGGCGCTGCGACGGCAGCAGCGGACCCCGGCGCGGCTGCCGCAGCTCTACCAGCAAGAAGCGCGCGCCCTGCGGGCCCTGCTGGACGCCGAGGCCGGCGACAAGGCGCGCCTGGAGGCAGAGCGCGATCGCCTGCGCCTCACCTGCGGCCAGCTCCGCGAGCGCTGCGCCCAGGAGGCGCGCCGGCGCCTGGACGCCGAGGAGACGCTGAGCCGCGTGCGCGAAGAGGCCGCCCGGGCCGCGTTGGCCACCTGCGACGCCGACGGGGCGGCCGGCTCCCTGCGAGCCGAGCTGGCCTTCCTGCAAAAGCTGCTGGACGAGGAGCGGGCCGAGCTGGTGGCCCAAGCCGAGCTGGCCGCGGCCACCCGGGTGGCGGTGGAGGGCGCCCCGGGGGCGGCGGGGGCGGCTGCTCGGCCCGACATCTCCGCCGCGCTGCGGGACATCCGCTCCCAGTACGAGAGCCTGGCGGCGAAGAACATGCAGGCGGCGGAGGAGTGGTACCGCTCCAAGTTCGCCTCCGTGGCCGAGCTGGCCAGCCGCAACCAGGAGGCCGTGCGCAGCATCCGCCAGGAGACCGTCGAGTACCGGCGACTGCTGCAGACCCGCTCGGCGGAGATCGAGACCTTGCGCGGCGCCATCGACTCCCTCCACAAGCAGCTGGAGAGCCTGGAGGGCCAGCAGGGAGCCGAGGTGGCCCGCTGCCAGGTAGGGCCGGGAGGGTTAGGGGGCCGCCGCTCTCGTCTCCAAGCCCGCGGGTCACGATGCGCCTCTCTCTCTGCGGCGGGGGCTCCGGCTGGCGCTCTTCCTGCTCTCGGCGCCTGCCCTGGGGTCCTTCCAGGGGAAGAGAAAGCGGCGACTTGACCCCCATCTCCGCCGGAAGGGCTGGGAATCCTGCTCATCTGGCAGGGGGAGTCAAGGGGGGGGCTCCATATGTCTGACGCTTGGGATGCTGGGAGATGGAGTCCTAGCAGCATCTAGAGGGCGCCATGTTGGCAACTCTAGAAGGGCTCCCCCTCTGCTGTCTCCTTCGAATTCAGCCTCGCTAGCGCCAAAATCTCCGGCCAGCATAATTCTGTGGGGCATTTTAAAGCTGTCGATGACATGAACGTCTCGAAGGAGAGGTTTGAACAGTCAGTCCAAGATGGCTCCCAGGTCCTCCTTCCAGGAGCCCTTGCTGGGGATGCTCTTGTCTTCCAGGCAGCTTCTCTTCTCTGCCCCCCTTCTTCTTCTGTCCCTCTGTCTCCCTTGCTGCACATCAGACTCGTGGATGGGGAGGGGGTTCCTTGTGCCAGACTCCTCTTCAGTGTCTGTTCTTAGGCGCTTGCCCAGTTTCTTTCAGCGCTCTTCTTTCTCCAGGTCTCAGAGTTTGGTGAAGGTGCGGGGGTCCTTCTCCTGCCTCCACTCGCCTCTTCTTCAGTATAAGTCCTGCTCCTGCCCTTGAGTGATGGGAGGGCATGGGAATGGCACTGCCTCCGTGGACTGGCGTGTTCAGGGCGGGAGGGCAGAGGTGCCCTGGCAGGATGGCCCGAAACCACTTACAGCTCCTCTATTATTAATAGGCAGATTGATTTAATGATGAAGGCCTGCCAGGTTAAACCTCCCATGTGTAGCAGATTAAGTGGCTATTAGGTTAGGAATTGGCTGGCTTTGAATGCCCCCCCCTTTCCCGCAATGCTGCCTGGGCTTCTGTACCTTCATTTAACATTTAAATTGCCTGGCATGAAATGCCCAGCCAAGGTGAGAAATGAGAGGCTAGTTTGGCTGAAATTAAAATCTCCCACAGGACCTGGAGGAAAGAAGAGTGGCTGAGCAGGCAAAGAGGCAGAAATCAGAAGGTCAGGACAGGTGGTTGTGTGTGGTGGGGGGAGGTCAAGGGGAGAAATGAGGTCAAGGGGAGAAATGAGGCTGGGAGGTCTCCCACATATCCTGGAGACAAGGGAATTAGATGACCCTGGGGGTCCCTTCTGTGTTTATGGGAGTGCAAGAGGCTGGCGTCTCCCCTCCCACCCTTCCTTCTTCAGCTACCGTTCTTAGGGACTGCAGGGTGGTGGGCTGGTGGTGTTAACGGAGAAATCTGAGGGCTCCCTTGGACAAGAAACAAGGACAGCAGCCAGGAATACCAGAGCAAAACAGCAGCCAGTAGGCTTGATCCTTATTGAAGACTGTCGCAACAGGACTGCCACCTGCCAAAAGGTGAAACAAGATGGAAGCCCCAACAAAAGAGCCCCCAAACTTTTATTAGCTGCTGTAATCCCCATGTTACACCCCCCCAAACTACATCACTCATACATCATGGTTACATCATGAAAGTGGAGGTCTGGTGGCAAGAATCTGAGCATCCTGGACCCTGCCCCATGGTTCCCCTTGCCCTCCACCAAACACCCATCAAGTGAAACAAAAGAGATCTTTACATTTCCCTTTACAGATAGGTAGCCGTGTTGGTCTGCCATAGTCAAAACAAAAAAAAATTTTTTCCTTCCAGTAGCACCTTAAATCTTTAAGGTGCTACTGGAAGGAAAAATTTTTTTTTTTGTTTTTACATTTCCCTGTTTCCCAGCCAAGTTCATCACACCCTTTTGTCTCCATCTGGGTTTGTTATTTCTGGAATGGCTACCTGTCTGGCACTCAGGTATCAGGAGCCCAGGAATTATCACTCAGACAGAAGGGCTGCTGAGTGGCTGAGCTCACATGTCTAGATGAATTTCTGAAGTTTCCCCTGTGAGCCAGTACATAGATACATTGATCAGTGAATTGTTACATTTGGTATCGTGCAGCAAAGGCCCTTTGAATAGATAGGAAGAAACTGTGATGAAGTGTTTTGTGGGGACAAATTACAAAAGTCACAAAAGGGATTGTGCTGATTTTGGTAGTGGGCTGCATGTGCATGATATCTGCTGGAGGGGCAACCCCCTCCACAACCTATAGATAAATTCCTGCAACAGTGGTGATCTCTCTGGAGAAGGTGGTCCTGGCAGTCTTGCAGGAATGGGAAAAGAGAAACTCCTGCATCCAGCTGTAGTTCAGGGCTGTGTGAGAGAGAGCGGGAGAGGTGGGGACTTCTGTTCTTTCAGGGGGTAATGTTCAGGGGGTGGCTCTCATCCGTTCCAGCCTACAGTCTCCCCTTTTCCCTTGACCCCACCCCCAGGAGAGAGTGGCAGAACTGGAGCAGGAGATCTCGGAAGCCAAGGAAGAAATGGCTCGCTACATGCGTGAATACCAGGAGCTGCTGAACGTCAAGATGGCCCTGGACATAGAGATCGCTGCATACAGGTAAGGGTTGCAGGAGTCCCACCCCCACCTGCCCCCATCAGGCACCTCCGAGCTTGAGGCTGCAGGGCTGGGTGCTCCTTGACTCCCTGGGTGTCCCATGCCTTTGCCCACCTGTGTATGAGTGGCAATAAAATATGCTCTCCGTTATGGCAAACGGAGAAAGTGTCATGTGTTCTACTCAATATTGATCCAGAGCAGAACTCCAACGTATAGCTATCAGAGCAAAAACTTAAACACGTTGCAGGATTCCCAAAAAATAGACCAGAGGCAATGAATATTTCATCCAGCAGACCTTTACTGCTAGTAAATGAGCACAGTGGTCACAAATCCATATACATTCAGGACTGGCACTGTCCATAAGAAATCCAGTTGCAGCAAACTTAACTTACAATAACTTATAAGAAGACTAAACCTTAACACTAAGCATACAGAACAAGAGAGACAGAAAGAGCAAGTGAAACCCCGGTTTTCTGGCCTTACTATTATGGTCAGCATGACCTTGACAGAAAAAGATAACGGGACCAGTTTAAGCCAGCTTCTGTACTCAGCTTCTCTGAAGCAATAACCCAAACATCACGAACCTTCTGCTTGTTTCTTTCACACAGAGAAGCTTCCAGGACCCTCTTGAATTAATTAGAATAGGAAATATCTAATAGGGCAGTCAAATTGTTCCAAGAAGGCTGAATCTGGTTCCCGTCTCCTTCCTTCTGTGCGCCAAAGTTTAAAACAGCCTCAAATGGTGCACTTAATAAGAGACTGGAGTTCATCTGTCCCTGAACCCCAAAATAAGCTCTGGCCTACTCTGTATACAATCTAGAATCCTTTGCATTCAAAGCTTGTGTTCTGTGGCTGAGCTCCTTGTCCAAGGCTGAGGTGTCGTAAACCCCTTTGCCCCCCTTTCTTTTTCAGGAAACTGCTGGAAGGGGAGGAGATGTGGTGGACCTCCTCTTCCTCCTTGCCACCCCTGATGAAGTGACAGGTGGTTCTGTCGGGAGCGAAGGAACCTCCTCTGATGACCACCCTCCTTCTCGTCCTCGCCCCTTGAACCTCCCTGCCTCCCCATCAAGTTGCTTGCGCCCTCATTGGCTGGGCTGGTGCCCAGCTGGCCTTGGAACTGGGCCTCCCCCATGGCTCTAGGGAGGGTGGAGGAGCCGGTTCCCCAGGCCAGCCTCACCCCCTGCTCATCTGGCTCTGCTCTTTTCATCCACCATGAGATCTCTCTCTCTCTCTCTCTCTCTCTCTCTCTCTCTCTCTCTCTCTGTGTGTGTGTGTGTGTGACCCTCCTGGCTCCAGAGGCAGCCCCTTCCCCTGCAGTGAGGCTGCCTCCCCCCCACTTTTAAGCCCCTCACCTTTGGAGGATAATAAGCAGGAAACAAGCAGCCTTGCACCTGAAATTGGGTGCACGGCGGAGGGGTCTTATGTTTTGTACTACTTAATTAATGTGTTTTCAGCAAGGTCTGGGCTAATTGGGACACATAGTGGGGGGGCGGCTGTGTCAGGGTCGGGGCTGCCTCCTTGCATTAGCTGGGCGAAGGGGTCTCTGTAAGGGGAAGGGGCTGCACTGCTGCTCCCCCTTTGAGGGCTGCATGGCTCCCCCCCCCAGTGCCTGTGGGTGGAGTCAGTGTGGATGCCATGGGGACTGTGGAACAGGGCCAGTAGGGGCTGCCCAGAATTGGGATGGGGGGGGGCTAGCAGGGCTTCCAGGGAAAGAAGGGCATTTAATTATTCAGAATATTTCATATGTGTGGGTTCAGAGTTGAGGGTGGAGTACTGGTCCCCCCCCCCCCCCGCCATTAGCCAAGGGCTTAATCCAGCCCAGCTCTTTGGTCCAAAAGGCTCTCAGAACTGGTCACAAATCTGTAAACAAACAAAAAACCAATACAGTCTCTCTCTGCCTTCAGGTTTATAATCTAAGAGACACGACAAAAAAGGGAAGAGGACAGAAACACACAGTTTTCATTTTGCAGAATGTGTAAAATGTGTTGGTGCAAGTGGCTCACCTGCTAAAGGGGTTTTGAGACTGAGCGTGGAAGAGAAACACGGCACAGATTGTTCTTAAGAGGGAATCCCCACCTTTAAAAAGCCCCCCCTCAGACTGAGGATAGCTCCTGGGAGCCAAAGGTTTGAGAAAAGGGAGTTTTCAACACTTGCTGTTCTTTCTAAGTTGGAAGCAGCTGCTCCTGCCCCTGAATATCTGCATGGGGCAGATATAGGGTGGTATAATATAATAATAATAATAATAATAATAATAATAATAATAATAATAATAATAATATCTTGTGATTGCCCTTCCCCTCCCCTCTCCTGAACTTGGAATAAACAGCCCCACCTCTGCCCTGTTCTCCTTCAAGATCAGTGGGGGTGGGATGACCCCATTGCCCCCTCCCCTGCTCAAGCACTGTGCCCTGGGAAACCAGAGCCTCAAATATACACACGCACCCTGGCCCCCTCCGGATACTGGGGGGTGAAACTGCACGCAATGACCCCCCACAGCCCCCTCCCAGGCAATGCAGCCGGGGCTGAGGGAGAGATGCTGCCTGCTCCCCAGACCGCCCTGTTTGGGGCTGTGTCCTTAGAAGCACCCCAATAGCGGGGGTGCTCTGGGAAGGCTGCAGCCCCCCACCCTTGGGATGAGAAGCTGCCCTCTATTCCCACAACGCCCCCCCACCTGCCAGCAGACCAGTGAGGCTACAGCCTCCTAACGCAGGTGTGTGTGTGAGGATGTTGCTGTTTGGGGAACCTGCAAGGTCCCTTAGCCCCTTCCTCTGCTGACCCTGGCAGGGTGAGGAGAGCTCCCCTTTATTTTCTCTCTCTCCCCCCCCCCCAGGCTGACCTTCCACAGGGAAACCCAGTTCCCTGCACAGGAAGCTTGCAAACCTGGATACAGCGTTTTCACCCCACCTCACCCCTTTCCTCAATAACGTGTGCTGGGGGCAGGATTTGCAGTGGTCCTAAAGACCCCTGCTTCTTCCATTCCCATCCCTGAGGCGCTCCCAAAGTAAAGGAAGGATTGGACTCTGGTAATAAGAATACACACAGAAGCTTGAACCAGCAAGACTCTGGGAAGAGTGCATATGATAATAATTCCTGTCCACCCTCCGGCCCAGGTCGTTTTATTCACAAAAGAACTTTTTACACAGTGTTCGTAAGAACCAATCAGATTTCCGCTGAGCATTTCAAAAAACCCCACGTGGGGACAAAGTTAAAGTTAAAACTACAAAGAGCTAATTTCCTACTTGAGCATGCATATGCAATTCAGAGTAAATAAAAGAGGAAGCGAAGAGGAATGCTTTTAGGAAGGTCATAAACAGGAGAGGATGAAAGGATGGCAAGGAAAGAGTATTTGCCATCTCCTTGTGAACTCTCTTCCTGGCCCCTAAGATCTGTCTAAAGATTAAACTACATCAAGGTAACCTACGATCTTTATGTACTGAGGATGCTCAACTGGCAGCTGGGCTGTGTACCTGACTGGTCAAGCAAGAGGAAAGGACAGGGAAGCAGAGGCGTGGATTGATCAGAAATCATATCAAAATGGCTCAAACCCAGTCAACGCAATGCTTTCGTTGCTGACACAAATGGCTGGCTCCATATTTTTTCTAATTCCTCATAGCAATCCCACCTGATCACTACACATCCCCTGCTGTCAAGGAACATCCTCCCACTCCTTAGGGGCTGCTTCTGGCTCAAGACCCTCTTTTCTTTCTGCACACTCCCCCCCCCACTTTTGGCTTTTGTTGCCCCACTTGTGGGCTCCCTCATCTGGTCAGCCACTGTGAGAACAGGGTGCTGGGCTATAGGGATGGGCCTACAGCCTCTAATGGGCTGGCCTCTTAAGAATTGCTGTGGAGATCCAAGCAAAGGATCTGGATTACGGGAAAGGGGGTGGTTGAATATTGTTGTTATCAATATCAATATCAATTAAGTTACAGGTAGGTAGCCGTGTTGGTCTGCTGTAGTCGAAACAAAAAAATAAAAATAAAATCCTTCCAGTAGCACCTTAGAGACCAACTAAGTTTGTCATTGGTATGAGCTTTCGTGCTACTGGAAGGGATTTTTTTTTATTTTGTTATATAATTTTTCTGTTGGTCCAGGAAGGGAGAGAGCAAGGAAAGGGAAAGGCCAAAGGCAACACAGCACAGCTCCCCTGCCCCCCCCCCCAGCAGTAGCCAGAAGTAGCGAGGAATGGAGTGGCATATATATATATATATCCTTTTCCCTCCTCCAATTTTAAAGGTGCGGCTTATATTCAGGTCAATACGGTAATATAAAAACACAAAATACATAATAAAAACAAAAACGAGAAACCCAATAATCCTTCAACACATTTTAAAAGGGCATAACTAGGTGGGGGAGGGAATTTGTCAGAGGTGGGCTGTGGGAGGCAGGTGGGGCTCTTTTTGCACAAGGGAGGGGGAGGTGAAGCTAAATACAAAGGGCAAGGAATGAAGACCCCCACACACAATACACACGCACACACACACAGAGGCAGAATCAGGCCTGCAGTCCCCTTCGCTTCACCAGCTGCTCCCATTTTATGTCTGTGACAGAATCGGATCAATAAATATTTGTGAAATTATGTGTGCCTGAGGCTCTTGAACCTGAGGTTTGGGGGGGAGGTGAAAGAGTGGAGGGGTCATTGGCTCATCTAACCCAGTGTTGCCTACACTGGCAGGCAGTAGCTGTCCAGGGTTTCATAGAATCCCTGGAAATTCCCCCGGTCATCTAGTCCACTGCAGTTCCCTGGAAACCGTACAAGTCTATGATTCTATTTCATTGGAGGTTTTAAAGCAGAGTTTGGAGGACCATCTGCCAGGGATTCTATAGCTGAGATTCCTGGATTTCTGGGGCATGGACTGGATGTCCCTTGGGATCTCTTCTAACTATGGTTTTTAGGCACTTGGTCTCCCCAGTTCTCTGGAGGAACTTGCCCAGTGTCTGCATTGCGGACAGGATCAAATCTTCAGGGTGCCTCCTGACAATTCAATTCAACGTTTGAAGATTGAACAATTCAAAGTGTTTGTGCTGACCTTGAAAGCCCTAAACGGCCTCAGCCCAGTATTCCTGAAGGCGCGTCTCCACCCCATCATTCTGCCTGGACACCGGGGTCCATCTCCCAAGGGCCTTCTGGCGGTTCCCTCACTGCAAGAAGCCAAGTTACAGGGAACCAGGCCGAGGGCCTTCTCGGTGGTGGCACCCGCCCTGTGGAACGCCCTCCCATCAGATGTCAAGGAAATAAAACAACTATCTGACGTTTAGAAGACATCTGAAGGCAGCCCTGTTTAGGGAAGCTTTTAATGTTTAATAGACTATTGTATTTTAATATTCTGTTGAAAGCTGCTCAGAGTGGCTGGGGAAACCCAGCCAGATGGGTGGGGTATAAATAATATATTATTATTATTAAAAATTAATTAATTGATTGATTTTCTCCTGCAGTGCTGCAAACAGCTGCAGCCCCTCGGGTGAGGGGCTCCCGTCCCCACAAACCACAGCAGCCCAGCCCTGGAGAGAGAGTGGCCCTCAAGAGCTTCTCTTGCTGCCAGACCGTGTGGGAGAAGCCTCTGTTGCTCAGGCTTGGCTGCAGGTGGTTTTTCTGCATGAGCAGCAGCAGCAGCAGCAAATAAAGTCCCTACACTCTGAGCAGGTACGGAGTTACCCAAGGCCAGGCTAGCTTTTTTGGAACTGCAAACTCCCAAGTCCTCCATCCCCTCCTTTGCAGTAAAAATACAAAAGAATCCATTAATTGGCTGCTAGCCAGGGACTGCTCTTTCTGCAGACCACCTGAAGTGGTCCCCTTGTAGCCTTATTAGACTTTACCGACTGGTGGGATCTGTGTTGCTCCCGGGAGGGAGGAAGGAAGTCAAATGACACCGAGGGTTGGTTCAGAGAAAGAGTTCTTTTATTCTCTCCAGATAGCAGAAGGCACTTGCGTGGTCAGCCCACAGCAAGTCCAAATAAATGAGAAATTTCATGCAGTATATATATCCTCCAGGCACCCTCTCCCTCCTTCCCCAGGAATCCAACCACATCAGCCTATACACACAGGTTGACATCACATATGTTCCTGCTCCGGTATTCTTAACCATAAAAGGGTTTTCCTCTTCCTGTACTCTTGACCATAAAAGGTTGTTCCTGTTCCTATATTCTTATTTTGGGGCAGGAGGTCACCAACTCCTGGCGCCGTTCCCGGGTCTCTTGTCAGACTTGACAAGGTCTGTGCGTCTTTGTGGTCAGGATGTAAGATAAGACCCAGACGTGTCATCCCTGCTCTACTGGAACTGGCAAGGCCACTCATTGCCATCATGGACTGATAAGGGAGAGAGCTTTGAGCACTTGTTTATACAGCTGGGTTTTGGCTCAAGAGCTCAAGTTAGAGCATTTTAGAAATGCTCCCTTGGAGGAGGAAAAATGGGGATTTTCGGTCAGTTTCAAACTGACTGCACAGAAACCCATTCCTTCACCCTCTTCTCTCCCTCTGGCTGGGTTGTGTGGGTTTGCACTGCCCACTCCTGGTATATTTCTGTCATCGCATCTGGCTGCTGAGAACAATCTCTCTCTGTGCCTTGGCATCACATGAGCTCTGATTTTGGCAACTCGTCCTTCCAGCAGAGGAGAAATCTCACATTATTCACACAACAGTCTGGCAAGGTAGGTCTCTGCTGCTTGAATTATAGGGCAAAAGGGGAGGGTCTTCATGAAAGTCATGTGCTGACTTCCCCACCCCCATTTTATCTCATGACCCAAGCAGCCTTGCAGAAACAATAGGGAGGCTGACGCAAAACATCAGAGGGTACCACTCACCCACTCCAGTTCAGAGCCGTAGATTTTACTGTGCATCATGGCTGGGTTGGAGATTGAACCAGATCCTGCCCTCTTGGTGCATAATGTTCTGCAACCCCCCCCCCCATTGTAGACATAGGTGTAGAAATGTGTCAATAAACCTTATTTCTTAAAGACACTAGCCTCTGCTGCACCTCAATTTTCCCAATAAGAACACAACCCTGGGTTAGTGCCTGGAACCCTCTGGAAATCTTGCTATTGCTTGGCAGAGAGTGGGGGGTGGTGTCCAACTTTTGTAACAATGCTTAGGCTAGAATAAATCACAGACGTTTAGATTTGCAGACAAGTGAAATTTTACAGTTTCCAGATGTTACGGTGAGCTAGTCTCCATCTGCTGGCGGTAAAGCAAATATGAAAAGTTTCCAGAATGACTTAAAAATAAAAGTGCTTTGTCTCCTTGTAAAAGGGATCATGCAGTCTTTGGGTTGGCAACCCTTTTAGAGAGATTCAGTTCACTTGCTCCAGGAAGGAGGGAGAGGAAAAAAGAGGTGGGAGGGTGGAGGGTGGGAGCAGGGCCTGCTGAGAGCCTGCTAAGGCGCACTCACTCTGGCAACTGGAACTCAGGGCTCAGGCTTCCCCTTTCATGCATGAACTTTATTGAGAATTTTAAAAACAATTGCAAGCATAAAGTGCTGTCTTTCAGAAAAAAATGCATGTACAGATGATAAGTCTTGTACGCAGTCATGCACATGGCATCAAAACAGATTTGGAAAGTCTTTTACATTACAGTGGTACCTCAGGGTAAGTACTTAATTCGTTCCAGAGGTCCGTTCTTATCCTGAAACTGTTCTTAACCTGAAGCACCACTTTAGGTAATGGGGCCTCCCTCTGCTGCCACTGTGCCGCCGGAGCACGATTTCTGTTCTCATCCTGAAGCAAAGTTATTAACCCGAGGTAATATTTCTGGGTTACCGGAGTCTGTAACCTGAAGCGTATGTAACCCGAGGTACCACTGTATTGATTAAGCTCCCATCCACAGAGTTTACTTCCATCTAAATCATTAAGATAATTTCTCCATAGTGGCTGCTGGGACAGAGGTGGGAGGGAGATTTTTGTACCGCTGTTCATAAGTGATATAGACCAAGACCATACGGAGTCAAGCCCATATTTCTTTGTTATTCCTCTTATCACCCTCCAGTAGTGAGTTCCGAGTTCCAGAATTCCTATATCCCACACTTAATGAGTCCAGGTTTATCTGGTGGAAGGAGGTGATTATCTATTGGAAGCCACGAAAGAAGACCAGCTCTTTATTCTTGACATTGGGACTGATTCCCCCCCCCCCCCCACTGGCCTGGGATGGGGTAAATTTATTACCTCCGCTTTGTCAGGAGGCTCCAGGGGGTGCTGCAGCAGTTTCTATTCCACCAGCCTCCCCAGGCAATTAAGAGTACACGCTTCCAAAATGGTTAAGGTTTTGCATTTTTATTGCTGTAAACAGTTTTAGTATTTTTCTGTACTGCACAGCAGGAGATAAAAATTTTTTACAGTGGTACCTCGGGTTACATACACTTCAGGTTACATACGCTTCAGGTTACAGACTCCTCTAACCCAGAAATAGTACCTTGGGTTAAGAACTTTGCTTCAGGATGAGAACAGAAATCGTGCTCCGGTGGCATGGCAGCAGCAGGAGGCCCATTAGCTAAAGTGGTGCTTCAGGTTAAGAACAGTTTCAGGTTAAGAACGGACCACCGGAACGAATTAAGTACTTAATCCGAGGTACCACTATATTTATAAATGAATGACTGGATTTAAGATTCAGAATTAAAAACAGTTGAAACAGATTGCAGCCCCAGGAACAGGCTCCTGAAAACACACCTCTCAGGCATCAAGATGGAGACAAGGATACATTCTGCCCCACCAGTAGCCCCCCAACTGAAAGGAGAGGTGCAGAAGCAGAGGAGGAGGAGGAAGATGAAGCTCACTGGAGAGCTGGAGGCTTGCAAGGCGGCTGCTGTGGAGAGGCAGCCTCTGTGGAGAGGCCCCCCCAAGAGAGGCTGCAGCAGCGTCCCCCCAGGCGTCCTCAGCGGAGGGTGACCCAGGGTGACCACAGGCTCCACATGGAGTTGGTGAAAGGATCCTGGCAGCGAATCTTCACACGATGCACAGCCTCCGCATCTTTGATGGTTTCCTCCAGCTGGTCCTGTAAGGAGGGCAAACCAGGTGTGACTGGGCTGGAAGAGGGGCAGAGCCAGGGCCTGCTGGGGGGAGGAGTGAGGTTCTCTGATGTGGGGGTCCCACAGAGCAGAGGGTCCCAGCTTCTCCCGTTGGCCATGGCTAGAGTTCGTGGTGCTCACAGGCCCACCCTGGTATTGCGAACCCATTTGCAAGAGGCTCTTAGCCAGGATAAGTTCAGAGAACGTGGGTTGGGGAATTGTAGCTTTTCAGCTGTTGCTGGACTCCAACTTCCATCATTCTTGACCATTGCTAGATGCTGGGAGATGGAGTCCAGCAGCAAATGGAAGCTGCCACATTGACTACTTTTGCCTTATATCCTCCCTGCACAAGGGCAGTATACCTTCCAAGATCAGGTTCTGGGGACAAAGAACAGAAGAAGGGGAGTCAGCTGGGGCTACTGTGCCTCACTTGTGGGCAACTGGTTGGAAGATGTTGGGATTAGACTGTTGGGCTGGAGGAGCCCTTGACTTTGGCCTGGCCCACTCTGGCAGTGAGTGGGGGAGTCGCGATGATGGAAGGGGACGGTCTTTTGTGGTCAGGAGATCTCACCCATTCTCAGCTCCTTTGAGCATGTGGGAAAGTGGCTGGTTATGTTATTGTTGTAGGTTTTGAGTGCCAGATGTTGTGGGTGCAAGTCCCCCATAATTCTTGGATTCAACAAGAGTTAGATTTAATTGAGATGGGCATCACTGGAAGAACAAAGGCTGCTGGTGGCCTGTCATTAGCCATCAGTGAAAGCCATCAACAAGGTAAATGACACATCTGGATTTGGGAGGTGGAAATTTCCAGGCTTATAGTGAGCAATGAGAGAATTGAACAGGCAAAAAGTGTCGCTTTTGCAAGTTGGAGGAGGGGGGGCACAAAGGCAGGAAGTCTGTTTTATGCTGCAGAGAGGGTCAGACATGATGTCTGGGGTCTCTTGGAATCTGAAACTGCAGCAATGGAAAGAACAGGACCATCTCAGAAGCTGAATGAACTCTCTCCATCTAGACACAGCCTGTAAATGCATTTAGATGAACCTTATATCATAAAGACACCACAGACTCTACAGTGCCATCTTTTCCAAAGGAAGTACAGACCCCAGGTAAGTGCCTGGAACTTCATCCTGATATGTAACATTATGAAGAAGCAGAGAACGTAGGAAGAGCACCTGCTGGATCAGGCCAGTGGCCCATCTAGTCCAGCATCCTGTTCTCACAGCAAGGTGCCTGTAGGAAACCTGCAAGTAGGATTGGAGCACAAGAGCAACTTTCACCTCCTGTGGTTTCCAGCAACTGGGATTCAGAAGCATTTACTGAATGTGGAGAGCAGAGCTCAGCCATCATGACTAGTAGCCCTCCATAGCCCTCTCCTCCTTCATGCACTTGTCCAATCCTCTTTTAAAGCCATCCAAGTTGGAGGCCATCATTGGCTCTTGAGGGAGGGAGTTCCATAGGCTGACTACGTGCTGCATAGACTATGATTCTGTCCTGAATCTCCCTACGTTCAGGTTCATCGCACGTCCATAACTTCTAGTGTTATGAGAGAAGGGGGAACAAGCTGTATCCATTTTCTCCAGGCCACCATGCATAATTTTACAAACTTGTATCATGTTGTCTCTCACTTGCCTTTTCTCTAAAGTAAAACCTCCCAAACTTTGCAACCTTCCTTCATGGGGAGGAGCTGCATCTCCTTGACCAGTTTGGTCGGAAACCAGCCCACGAGGGACGAAACAGGCATTGAAAACCAGCTTGCTACTTACGCTGCTGACTTCCTTCTGGGTGCCATCGTAATGTTCCAGTTTCAGGCGGTAGCGCAGAGGGAAGTAGGCGAAGGCGCAGTGCCAAGAGGCCGGGGGAGCCCAGCTGAGCTTCAGCTTGGCCCCCGACTCCTTGTGGATGGTCAGCTTCTCTGGCGGGTCTGGCTTCACTGCAAGGGGAGGGATGAGAAGAGCCATCAGGCTTCACCCAGGGCCCCCTCCCTCCCTCCTCTGCCTTTGGAGGGGCCACAGTAGGGCCCCTCTGACCAGCCTTCTGCTACTGCCTTTCACTACTGAGAGGCCCAGATCAGCTAGATCAGAGGTTCCCAAATATTATTCAGGCTGCTGCCACTTTGGTGCCACAAACTCATCCCCAGCACCACCCAACCTATGAAAAGCATTTCTCAAAATAGCGGTTTGTACAACCCACTGAGGAAGATAACACAATTAAATTCAAAACCGTCAACAATTGCTCCCCTGCCCCCAGTTTTTATTATGTATTTTGTGTTTTAATCTTGTATTGTCATGTTGTGATCTTTGGACAAAGGGTGGTATATGAATTTAATAACTAAAAATTTAGTTTGATTAATTCAACAGAATTCATTTGATCCAGCGTGATACCAGTTTTTCAAAGTCTGAGAGCCATTTGCCCCCTGGCTGCCCCCTTACCACTTTGAATCCCTCTAAAATCCCCCTACCACCCACTTTGGGAACCATCAGCAGGTGTTGATCTTTTGGTTGAGGCATTCCCAGCCAGTCAGGTGCTTCTCAGTTAACTCCCCCCCCCCCACAAAAAAGCAGAATATGATATGTTAGTGGAAGCAGAGCTCTTTGCAAGACCACAGCTCCCCTGCAGGATAAGCTGTGCAGAAGGTCAGCAGCAAGAGAAATCCCTTTGACAATATCTCTTGGAGTTTTATGAAAAAGAACTTACAGGCTATGGGGGTAGGCCAAGGTTTTGAGAATGGTATAGGTGCAATATATTCTGAACAAAAGGCTAAATTAATTGTAAATAATGTGGTAACGGAACAATTTAAGATAGAGAAAGGGACACGACAGGGATGCCCAATTTCCCCATTACTTTTTATTTCGGTCTTGGAGGCCCTGCAGAACATGATTAGAAGGGACCGGTTGGTTAAAGGTATACAGGTCGGAGCCAAACAGTATAAACTGAGAGCATTTGCAGATGATCTAGTCTTGACCTTACAGGAGCCAGAATCTAGTACTAAAAGAGTTTTAGAACTAATTCAAGAATTTGGCCAAGTGGCAGGATTTAAACTGAATAAGTCAAAAACTAAGGTTTTAGAGAAAAACTTAACACCGATTGAAAGAGAGAAGTTTCAGAATGAAACAGGTTTAATGGTTGTGAACAAAGTGAAATACCTGGGGATCAATATGACAGCTAAAAATGGGAATTTGTTTAAAGATAATTATGAAAAATGTTGGATGGAAGTGAAAAAAGATTTAGAAATTTGGTCAAATTTGAAGCTTTCCTTGTTGGGTCGAATTGCAGTTATAAAGATGAATGTATTGCCTAGAATGTTATTTTTGTTTCAAACATTGCAAATCGTGGACAAGATGGACTGTTTCAAGAAGTGGCAGAGAGACATTTCTAAATTTGTCTGGCAGGGCAAGAAACCAAGAATAAAATTTAAGATATTAACTGATGCAAAAGAAATGGGTGGATTTGCCCTGCCAGACTTAAAACTTTACTATGAAGCAGCAGCATTTTGCTGGCTGAAAGACTGGCTACTTCTTGAGAACACAGACACTTTGGATTTAGAAGGTTTTAACAATGTTTTTGGGTGGCATGCATATTTGTGGTATGACAAGGTTAAAGCGCATAAAGCATTTAAAAACCATATTGTCAGGAGAGCATTGTTTAATGTTTGGATAAGATACAAAGATTTATAGGAAAATAAAACCCCAAGGTGGTTGTCACCAATGGAAGCGAAAGCTCAGAAAAAGCTCAATATGGAGGCCAAATGGCCGAAATATTGGGAGATTTTGGAACAAGAAGGAGATAGATGGAAACTTCAGAGTTTTGAGAAGTTAAAAAATAAAGTGCGAGACTGGTTACATTACTTTCAGATAATGGAGGCGTTTAATTTGGATAAGAAATTCGGCTTCCAGGTGGAAAAATCAAAATTAGAAACAGAACTGTTAGAACCCAAAACTAAGATTATGTCAAAGATGTATAACTTGCTGTTGAAATGGAATACTCAGGATGAAACGGTGAAATCTGCTATGATTAAATGGGCACAAGATGTTGGACATAACATTATGTTTGCTGACTGGGAACAGTTGTGGACCACAGGTATGAAATTTACAGCATGTAATGCCTTAAGAGAAAATATTATGAAAATGATATACAGGTGGTACATGACCCCAGTCAAGCTTGCAAAAATATATCATCTGCCCGATAATAAATGTTGGAAATGTAAAGAAACTGAAGGTACATTCTTTCACCTTTGGTGGACGTGCCCAAAGATTAAGGCTTTCTGGGAAATGATTTATAATGAATTGAAAAAGGTATTTAAATATACCTTCCTGAAGAAACCAGAGGCCTTTCTCTTGGGCATGGTTGGCCAATTGGTGTCGAAAAAGGATAGAACTTTCTTTATGTACGCCACAACAGCAGCAAGAATACTCATCGCAAAGTATTGGAAGACGCAAGATTTACCCACTCTGGAAGAATGGCAAACGAAGTTGATTGACTTTATGGGATTGGCAGAAATGACTGGCAGAATCCGTGACCAGGGAGAAGAGTCGGCAGAAGAAGAATGGAAGAGATTCAAGGATTATCTACAAAAATATTGTAATATTAATGAATGTTGAATGATGCAGGATTGAAATTAATTGGTTTCTAGCTGTAATGGCAATAAGAATATGAAAATATGACTATAGACCAATAGCTCTAACATCTGTTGTTATGAAATGTTTTGAGAGATTGGTGCTAGATCATATTAAGGCTGGTCTTCCATCCACTCTAGACCCGTACCAGTTTGCATACAGAAGAAACAGATCTACTGATGATGCTATTTCCATCGCTGTCCATACTGTACTGAGTCACCTAGAACGACAGGGAACCTACGCAAGGCTGTTGTTTGTGGACTACAGTTCTGCCTTCAATACAATTCTGCCAGACAGGTTATTTCTTAAAATGACCAATTTGGGTATACATCAGAAGATCTGTCTGTGGGTAAGGAATTTCTTGACTGATAGGCCGCAGACAGTGAGAATGGGACCTTACTATTCTTCTACTCTAGTATTAAGCACAGGAGCCCCTCAGGGATGTGTGCTAAGTCCCTTTCTCTATTCCCTGTACACATTTGATTGCACCCCACTGTATAAGTCCAACACAATCATCAAATTTGCGGATGATACAACAGTGGTGGGGCTCATTAGTGAGAACAATGAGACTGCTTATAGGAAAGAAGTACAGGGGTTAATTCAATGGTGTAAAGAAAACAATCTTATGCTTAACACCAAAAAAACCAAAGAACTCATAATTGACTTTAGGAGAAAGAAAAGTGTATTTTTACCATTGTACATAAATGGCGAGGAGGTGGAGAGGGTTGGTAGTTTTAAATACCTGGGCATTTATATCTCTGAGGACCTCTCATGGACTGCAAATATTAATATGGTTGTGAGGAAGGTGCAGGGGAGGTTGTATTTCCTGAGAATGCTCAGGGGACTGAATCTATCTCAGCACCTACTTCTGTCCTATTATCACAGTACCATCGAGAGCGTCTTAACTTATAGTGTATTATCGTGGTATGGGAGCAGCTCCGAAACGGATAAAAAAGCTTTACAGAGAATAATTAAAATTGCCCAGAATGTTATTGGGCTCCAACTACCAACCCTGGATGAGATCTTCACGTCTCGCACTTTGAAGAAGTCACACAATATCCTGAGAGATCCCACCCATCCTGCTCACAACTTCTTTGAACTGTTGCCTTCGGGCAGAAGATATAGGACAATGAAAACACGAACCACACGCCTTCTGAATAGTTTCTATCCAAGAGCTCTGATTGCACTAAATAATGATCTCAGGGCCAGTTGCAAGAAATAGCAAGCAGGGAGTAGGAAGGAATGAGATAGGTTTTAGGTTATGTTATGCCTTTAAATAGGTTATGTTATATTCTGGATTATGTTATGTTTTATAGATTATGTCTGAATAGGATGAGAGTGTTGGAGATACGTGTAAATGTGTATGTGAACCCGGTCTTTGGGGGGTTGTTTGATTTTCGTTGTTGTGTATACTGTGTATATACGGACAATGACAATAAATTTATCTAAAAAATGGTCCCCTTTTTCTTGGTAAATAATCAAGAGCTTAAGATATAATAATATAAGAGGATGGTTAGAAAATAAGGGGTTTAATTGCAATGCTGGGAGATAAGGATTTGCTGGATAAACAATTCGAACTGGAATACAAGAAGGGGAGGTATGAGGAGGTCAGTGAAAGATGTTATTGAAAAATAAGTTTTGAACGTTATGTGTTTTTTTTGTTTTTTGTTTTTAATTTTTTGTTTTAATTGTTTGTAAAAAATGGAAAATGCTAATAAAATATCTTATAAAAAAAAAGAGAAATCCCTGACAGCAGAACTGCAGGGACTGACACCATCTGCTTTTCATACTTAAAAGCAACCTTGCCCCCTCCCAAGCTGCTGCCCCCCCCATGTTTTAAACTCCCATCAGCACCAGCCATCAAGAGCCGCACTGGCTGCAAGGGCTGCTGGGGGTCCAACGTGTGGTGGGGGGAGAGACCAGGCTGAAGCTTCAGGAGGCTCTTGCTCAGAGGTTCGATGAGGAAATGTCCCTCTGAAATGTCCCTGCCCATAGAGCCATTCCATACAGGCAGTCCCAACTGCCCCAGTTACTTAGCAGCCCCAGCAGTGCCGGGGTCAGACTGGATGGCCTCTGGGGGTCCCTTCCCACACTGTGATCCTGCCCTAGTTCTGCGGGTGTCCTTTTGCTTGGCCTCCAAAGGCAGCTGCTGGGCTTCTCCTCCTGCCTCCTTTGGATTCTGGAGCGGGGTGGGGAGGGCCGGTCTGGCGTCCCTACCGATGTCCTGGATGACGACGTCCCTCCGGAGAGCCTCGTAGCTGCCGTCTTCGCCCAGCCCCTCCAGCTCCAGCTCCAGCTCCGTCTTCTCCCCGGAAGGGCAGGGGGAGCAGTCCTCCAGCAGGAGGCGCACCTCGCCCGGGGAGGCAGACACTTCTCTCGCGGGGCAGCGCGCAGAGCCGGGTCCTCTGCGGAGACAGAAAAGCCATTGAGGAGCCTTGGGAGGGGCTGTTCCAATCCTATGACGCTGAGAGGGAGGGGGTCCTAAAGCGAGAGGTCCTGGGGCTCAAAGCTGCCAGCTGGCAAGCTCCATCCGACCCCGCCCGAAAGAGGTGGTGCCTGGCTGGCTGGTGGCCGTGAGGGGGTGGGGGTCAGCCCTCTCGCCCTCCTCCCCGTTTCCCCTGATGCTTCAGATGTTCCAGGCCCTTCAAAGAGGTCCTGCCTCAAAGCGAGGAGGGGAGGCTCGGTACTCACTTGCGGCGCAGGCGGGCACGGAAGGCGGCTGGGTGCTGAGTCTTCCACCAGCAGCTGAAGGTGCCTCTGTACGACGGCGCCTCGCAGGTCACCTCAGCTTCTGCCTTTCCAGCTGCAGGGAGCGGGCAGAGTGGTTAACAGGGACCCTGGCGACTGCCTTGCCCTTCCCGCTGCTGGAGAAGGAGCCTGTCGGGGATCTTTGAGCTGTGATTTCCGCATTGCAGGGGGTTGAGCTGGATGACCTTTGGGGTTCCCCTCCAGCGCTACAGTTCTATGGCTCTCACAAGACAATCGGGCTTCGTGGCGCCTTTCACGCGTCTCCACTTGCGCAACAGCGCCCCCTGCAGGAGCGCCCGTGAGAAATAGTCCATCTACGGCCCGTTCCTTGGGTTTTATGAACGAAAAGTTACAATTTAGGAATGAAGCCGGGGCCGAAATATTATAGGAAGTGGAAAAGCCATGTTTAGACTCGCTGATCTCTTCTGACCACTTCTTTAGGCAGGAACGCCTAGATCAGGCATGTCCAAAGTCCGTTTTGAGGGCCTAATCCAGCCCGCCGGTCGGTTTAATTTGGCCCCTGTGGCACTTTATTTCCTGGGGTAAAATCCCCAAAGAAACCTTGACAACTTCAATCCTATAAAGCTCAACAACTTCGGCCCTCACGGCCCTTCACTTCATCAAATCTGGCCCTCTTTGGCCTAGAGGTAGTGCGGATGATCGCCAGTCTGCAAACTGGTTGGACCAGTCCAAGACGGGCAGCCCTGTCAACATGAAGGTCCTTTGTTTATGACTGGGGCAAGGCTTGCGTCAATGGGCTCAGGGGCCAAGAGTATTTACCATATGTAAAGGAACGGATAGAATGTATCAGACAGGCCAGGAAGAGCCATTAACAAAGTATCTTCATTGACAAGCTGGAAAGCAAATTGGAAAACAGGATCTTGGCGCCTGCTCAGGGCTTCTTGGACAACCCTTTTCTATTACCTTGATGTTCCATTTTGAGGTGGTCTTTATGCCCAGGGGGCGGATAATTTATGGGCTTTTTAAGTTGTTGCACACGTGTGTTGGGGGCTCCTCACCTCCTTGCAAGGGTGAGGGGGGAGACTCAGTTGCAACAGGTGCAATAAAGATTCCTTGCTTCCTCTCAACTGGTTGTAAAGTTAAGGTAAAGGGACCCCTGACCATTAGGTCCAGTCGCGGACGACTTTGGGGTTGCAGCGCTCATCTTGCTTTACTGGCCAAGGGAGCCGGCGAACAGCTTCCGGGTCATGTGGCCAGCAGGACTAAGCCCCTTCTGGCGAACCAGAGCAGCGCACGGAAACGCCGTTTACCTTCCCGCCGGAGTGGTACCTATTTATCTACTTGCACTTTGACGTGCTTTCGAACTACTAGGTGGGCAGGAGCAGGGACCGAGCAACGGGAGCTCACCCCATTGCAGGGATTCGAACCGCCGACCTTCTGATCGGCAAGTCCTAAGCTCTGTGGTTTAACCCACAGTGACACCCGCGTAGCCCCTGTTTAAATCTCTGAGCAATTGCTGACCTCAAGGGATTCTAACTCCTTGGCTGGAGTTAGGCTGTTCAAGCCAAGCCCATTTCTTATAACAATCCTATGATCCAAATGGCCAAAGACAGGTCCCGACTTGCCCGCCCCGGCTGTAATGTCGGAGCCCAATGAAGGCGCAGATTCTGCGAAGGCTCCCAAGGGGTCCCCTTATCCCCTGCTCACCTTTTCGGAGGAATAGGGGGAAGTCTGGGTCATGCACAGCCAGAAAGGTTCTGCGCAGCACCTGTCCTGCAGCTCCCCGGCAGGTGTAGTTGCGGGCGGAGGCGAGGTCCAGCGGGCCGACGCGCAGAAGGTGCCCCCAGGGTGGCAGCTCCTCCATCTCCACCAGGGCTCCGTCCTCCACTTCCCAGCTCACCCGCTGCCCTGCCGGGGCGTCGCACGTCAGGTTCACCTTCTCATTGATGTCCCCAACCTGCACTGGGGGCGGGAAGAGAGAGAATTGGGGGGGAAGCAGTGGCAGAAGGGCTGCGGTGGGGAAGCGCCCCTTCATGAGAAGTTTGGGACGCCAAGACTCCAGGCTGGGAGGACTGCACTGAGGGCACCCCCCTCCCTCGGCCAGGGCACTGTGGTCTTCTAATGGCTGGAAGCAGCCCAGAGTGGCTGGGGCAACCCAATCAGATGGGTGACATACAAAAAAATTATTATTATTATAGGGCAGCTCCTGCCCTATTTACCGTATTTTTTGCTCTATAAGACTCACTTTTTCCCTCCTAAAAAGTAAGGGGAAATGTGTGTGCATCTTATGGAGCGAATGCAGGCTGCGCAGCTATCCCAGAAGCCAGAACAGCAAGAGGGATTGCTGCTTTCACTGTGCAGTGATCCCTCTTGCTGTTCTGGCTTCTGAGATTCAGAATATATTTTTTTCTTGTTTTCCTCCTCCAAAAACTAGGTGCGTCTTGTGGTCTGGTGCGTCTTACAGAGCGAAAAAATATGGTATTTATTTATTTATTTATTTATTTCATAAAATTTATGCAGCGCCTGACTGTAAAAAAAAGCAAAAGCAAACTCACAAAGCAGTTTACAAAAGGATAAAACAAGAAAATCGACAGAAATTTACAACAATGCTTTAAAATATACAAAAAGTTTAAAATGCTAAAGCAGCTTAAAATTTAGGTCAACCCTCTACCTATTTTGGTAGGCTTGTCTAAACAAGAATGTTTTTAAAAGGCGCAGAAAGGAGAATAAAGAAAGGCGCTTGCTTGATGTCAATAGGCAGGGAGTTCCAAAGTGTAGGTGCTGCCAGACCAAATGATTGCATTCTTAGGAATGGGGGTATTATGTGGCATCTGTAGCAGTGCTGATTGAAGTGGTTGAGTGGTCACCTGTGGCGTCAGGCGATCTCACAGGTAAACTGGTCCCAAGTTTTCAAGGGCTTTGTAATACCTTGAACAGTAACACCTCGAACTTGGCCCAAACCTGTTTAAAGGTAACTGGGACCCCTGACTGTTAGGTCCAGTTGCAGATGACTCTGGGGTTGCAGCATTCATCTTGCTTTACTGGCTGAGGGAGCCAGTGTTTGTCCTCAGAGAGCTTCCGGGTCATGTGGCCAGCAGGACTAAACCGCTTCTGGTGAACCAGAGCAGTGAATGGAAACACCGTTTACCTTCCCGCCAGAGCGGTACCTATTTATCTACTTACACTTTGACGTGCTTTCGAACTGCTAGGTGGGCAGGAGCAGGGACTGAGCAATGGGAGCTCACCCTGTTGTGGGGAATCGAACTGCCGACCTTCGGATCGGCAATCCCTAGGCTCTGTGGTTTAGACCACAGCGCCACCCACATCCCTCAAACCTATTTAGGGAAGTTTTTAATGTTTTTTAATATTCTGTTGGGAGCTGCCCAGAGTGGCTGGGGAAACCCCATCAGATGGGCGGGGTATAAATTATTATTATTATTATTATTATTATTATTATTATTAAACCGGTGCAGACCTCTGAGTACAGAAGTTAGATGCTGACAAGGCCACGCTCTTGCCAGCAATTGTGCTGCAGCATTCTGCCCTAACTGCAGGTTCCAGATCAAGTATGAGGGAAGTCCCACTGAGCAATTACAGCCCCCCCCCCAAAATTCCTGGGATGGGGGCACGCACAGGAGCTACACAGCACATCTGTGTGCAGCCTGCTTTTCTCTCCCTCCTTCTGTGCATCTCTGTGCGCAGATTCAAGCAGAGACACACAGCCCTTTGTGGACCACACTCCATCCCCCTCCCTTCCCTTCTGGGCCCCTGAGATGGGGCTTGCCTCTGGGGCACTTACAGTTGGCGGGAAAAGCCACGGAGGCTTCTGCGATGAGCGCCATGCCCAGCAGGGCCAGCAACGTCATGGGCATCATCTTCAGGCCGCGTGAGGAGAGACTCCGCTGGAGACAAGGGCAGTGAAGGTAAGGGGAGAGGATCCTGCCCAGGAAGGAAGACAAAATGACCAAAGGGGAAACCCAAATCTCTCCAGACAGGGACCACCAGCAGCCCACCAGGGTCAGGGCCAGAGACTTCCAGCAGCATCTTGACCCCACTCCACCTGTCTGCCTCCACCCTCTGCCTCTCTCGGGGGCATGGAAAACCCACTGCCCAATGGGGGTGCCTGCCCTTGCTTCCAGCCACCTCTTGGGAGCAAAGGCTCTGCACCCCCCTCTCCCCCCTTCAGGAAATGAGACTCCTAAGAGCATCAAAAGAACTTGCTCAACTAGTCCAGCACTTGTTCTCACAGTGCCAGCCTAATGGGAACCCACAAGCAGGACTGGGCACAAGACCAACACGCCCCCCCCTCCTGTGGCTCCCACTAACTGGCATGCAGAAGCATTGCTGCGCAGAGCAGAGCCATCCTGGCTAGTAGCCACTGATAGCCCTAGTCTTCACCATGAGTTTGTCTTAAAAAAATTAAAAAATTACCTACTACCAAAACACAAACAGTGAAACCCCCCAGGTGGCTGATACATTGGGTATACAATATTCAATAATATACATATTCAATAATATACATATTCAATAATATTCAATAATAACATATTCAAATTAACCATATGTATACTTCTATATACCTTAACACTCCTCCTTCCACAAGGTTTATTTAACTTTTAACATTTTAATTGCCCCAAATTGTTCAAACTACTCAAATAATTCAATATCTTCTCAAACCAATCCTCCTCTTTCTCACTGACCTTAAACCCTTTCATTCTACGTATCTTCACAGTTAGGTATTCTAAAATTATAAGATTATTCAGTTTTTTCCTCCATTGCTTCACCCCTAGCTCTTCTGCATTTTTCCAATTACTTGCTTTAACCTGTCTGGCTGCAATTACCATCAATTTTACCCATTTGCATTCCTCTTTTGTTTTTAACTTGGTACTACTCAGGGTAATAAGAGCCATTAATTTAGTTATTTCCTCTTTCCCACAATTCCCAATATTTCTATACCAATCTGTTTCCAAAATTCATTCGCTAACAGACAGTCCCACCACACCATGAGTTTGTCTAATCCCCTTTTAAAGCCATCAGGGTTGGTGGCCAGCCCTGCTTCCCACGGGAGAAGAAAGCTCCATAGGTTAACTCTGCACTGCGTGAAGGACTTTCTGGCTGGTTGTCCTGAGAGGAGGCTGCTCAAGGGGCTCCCTGTGGACACAGCTGCAGGCTGGGGGCCTCATCTCCAGGTCCCACGGATCCTAGGCCTCCACCCCACAACTGCCTTTTCTTCCTTCTTGCCCTCTGTTTTGGCGCTCTCCTGCTGAGTTGCCCATGAACCTCCCTGGGAGCTTGGGGTTCTGCTGCCCGCCTCCGAAATGTCGCTCAGACCTTTGCCCTCAGAGTTCCCCACACAGCCAGTTCCCCCCAACCTTTTGGGTAGCCCTCTTCCAAAGCCTGTACCCAGAAGCCGGCTGCTCCCACTGGACAGACCCTGCACCCAGTGCCGGATTTACGTATATGATAAACAAGCTATAGCTTAGGGCCCCACTCTCTTGGGGGGCCCCAAAAAATTTATAGGGGAAAAAACCTGGATGTACATTTCCAAAATATAAGATAAAAAACCAAATAAAATAGATTATGAGTCTTTGTAAATTGTGTTTCTAAAGGAGCTTTTGTTATTGCCAAATGCCAATGTGTTTGCATTATTAAGTTTGTTATGAATAAAAAATCATTTTAAGTTAGAGCTTAGTAATTATTTCACTATTAATATACTTCTTATTAATTGTATCTCAGTTCAACAATTGCTTTGATAAAATACATATTTTGTTCTGTGCAAATGGCTTGAGATACCTCTTAGGTCCATAAATTACCATCTAGCATCTATTCAACACAAAAAACAGTGACAATCTGTTGTTGACGAAGGACAGCTGGACATAGAAAGGGCCCTGTTACCTTCAGTAGCTGAGGGCCACATCAAACCTCAATCCGGCCCTGCCTGCCTCACAAAGCCCCCTTCCCAAAGCAGGTTGCAGCCCAGAGACCCAGGACCGCCCCTCCCAAAGAGAGCCCTTACCTTCAGGCTGCTGCTGTGTGTGCCTGAGGGCTGAGAAGGAGACCTGTCTTATATTGCCTGTCCTGCAGGGAGGAGGTTAGTGAGTGGGCAAGGAAAATCTCCCCAGACCACAGAGCTGAGGAGGAGGGAGAGATAACCCATCACCGCCCCCTTCTGGGCCCACACCCACCCACAGGCCAGCCACCACCCCCTTCCTTCCCAGGGGAAGGACAGATTCAGCTCTGGAGGAACTGCCACACCTACAGCCACAGCCCAAGCAAGCCCTGGCCCCAAATGGGGCAGGGTGTGGGGTGTGGGTGGCTCAGGGCTGCCCGTCCGCTGCAGTGCCAGACCGTTGTGCCCTTTGTGCCCTCACCTGCACAACACACACAGTGCTCAGAGATCTGTACTGGTTGCCCATTTGCTACCTGGCCAAGTTCAAGGTGTTATTGTTCATATATAAAGCCCTTAACCACGTGGGAGCAGTTTTCCTATGAGATGGCCTTGCCCCCCACAGGTGCCCACTCAATTGCTTTGATCAGCAGAACTGGCCACAAACGTAAAACCAGATTCAGGTAAGTAGCCGCGTTGGTCTGACTCAGTCGAAATATATATAAAAATATAAAATTTGTCCTGTAGCACCTTGGAGACCAACTAAATTTGTTCTTGGTATAAGCATTCGTGTGCATGCACACTTCTTCAGATACAAATACCAATTCTACATCCGTAATAACTCGGTTGTTCAATGCGGCAGCACTTAAACTTTGGAACTCCCTGCTGCTCTTTTCAGTGCCTGCTAAAAACATTCCTGTTTTGAGAAATCTGTCTAGACGTTTAGAAAGCCAGTGAATTTTAATCTGTTTCAGTATTTTATTTTTTGTATGTTTTTAAAAGTGTTGTGCTTTTCCCTCAATTTTATTATTTTATCTTTTTGTAAACCACTTTGAGGTTGTTGTTGTATTTTTAATCTAGCAATGTATTATAGTAGTAGTAGTAGTGTTTAGTCGTTTAGTCGTGTCCAACTCTTCGTGACCCCCTGGACCAGAGCATGCCAGGCCCTCCTGTCTTCCACTACCTCCCGCAGTTTGGTCAAACTCATGCTGGTCTCTTCGAGAACACTGTCCCACCATCTCGTCCTCTGTCGTCCCCTTCTCCTTGTGCCCTCCATCTTTCCCAACATCAGGGTCTTTTCCAGGGAGTCTTCTCTTCTCATGAGGTGGCCAAAGTATTGGAGTCTCAGCTTCAGGATCTGTCCTTCCAGTGAGCACTCAGGGCTGATTTCCTTCAGAATGGAGAGGTTTGATCTTCTTGCAGTCCATGGGACTCTCCAGAGTCTCCTCCAGCGCCAGAATTCAAAAGCATTAATTCTTCGGCGATCAGCCTTCTTTATGGTCCAGCTCTCACTTCCATACATCACTACTGGGAAAACCAGAGCTTTTACTATACGGACCTTTGTTGGCAAGGTGATGTCTCTGCTTTTTAAGATGCTGTCTAGGTTTGTCATTGCGTAGTAGCAGTAGTAGTAATTTATTACTTATACCCCGCCCATCTGGCCAGGCCTCCCCAGCCACACTGGGCTGCTTCCAACATAATATTAAAAACATGATCAAACATCAAACATTAAAAACTTCCTAAACAGGGCTGCCTTCAGATGTCTTCTAAAAGTCAGATAGTTGTTTATTTCCCTCTGATGGGAGGGTGTTCCACAGGGCGGACGCCACCACCGAGAAGGCCCTCTGCCTGGTTCCCTGTAACCTCACTTCTCGCAGGGAGGCCCTCGATGCTGGACCTCAGTGTATAAATTTTATGACATTAAATAATAAGCACACCTGCCTCCTCCCCCCCCCCCGCCTAGAGGGTGAGGACAAAGAGCCGCTCCTTCCTCTGAGCCTTTGCAGCAACAGGGAGTGGGTTGGGGGGTGGGGTTTCCTCATCTCTCCACTTAGTGCCATGTTTCACGGGGGTGGGGGTGTGATCCCCTGCTCAGCCCCCACCAGGGTCAAAGGGATGCTTGATTCACTCCTGCCTTCATCAGATGCCCAATGGCCATGAGATGCTCTGAGTAACTTGCCCTATGACTCCCCCAAGCCCCAGGCCAAGGCCCCACGGCTGAAGAAGGACCAGCAAGACCAGCTACAAGGCGGGGAGGGGGGCTTATGTGAAGCTGGACTGGTAACAGCTCCTTGCGCAGAACATCCACCCATTACGATGCTTTAAAGGTCAGGGATTGTGACTACTGGCTGGGATGGGTACTCCCTGATCTCAGGGCCAGAGGCAGCACATGCCACTGAATAAATGTGGCCAGAAGCCACAGGAGGGGAGGGGCCTCGTGTGCTGGAATCCTGCCTCTGGGTTTCACAGAAAGGGCATCTGCATGGATGCTGGACTAGATGGGCCCCCAGTGACCTGATCCTGCAGGCTCTGATTGTTTATTATTTACCAGTTTCCCAAAGCCTGAGAGTCACTTGCACCTCACAAAACCAGCACAGTTTAAAAAGCCACAAATTGTTTAATTAGCCGAAGGCCTGGGAGGAGAGGCATGTTTTTGCCTGGCACTTAAAGAAATGAAAGGAAAGTTCCAGATGAGCCTCCCTGGGGGAACATCCCACAAGTGAGGAGCCACCACAGAGAAGGCCTGCTCTCTCATCTTCTTGGTGAGAAGGGAAGGGGCTTAGGGCAGAGGCAGATGGGGACAACCCCCAGGCTCAAGGCTTGGCCCCATCCTGCTCAGCCTGCCTCTACCCGCACAGCAGCCATGATGTTTAAATAAGTAAGGGGCTGTCTATAGTGCCCCCCCTTATGGTCCTTGCCATTCTTTGTGTTTGTACAACGCATGGGAGCAACCTATAGGGATTGGGAGGCTGTTTTAGTCAAAGAAAACAGCTGGGAGGGGAAGTTTTAGTGAGGAGGGAGGGGCAGCTGCCCCCCAAACATGCCTGACACAGCAGGGGCCAGATTGCAGCCCCCCCCCGCAATGCTGCTGCTGTGTGTGGCCTGAGCTCCCTGGGGGACCTTGGGCCAGCTGCTGTCTTCTCTACCTCTCAGGGTTGTTGTGGGGGTACAGGAGGGGGGGAGCCACGCAGAGCCACCTTGAGCTCCTTGGGGGTAAAGGTGGGCTGGAAATGCCCCAAACGAGCCATCAGGCGGGCCGGGCACCCTCCCTCCCCGCGCTGGGAGTTCCTCTGAGCCAAAGGGGGCTCCCCGGCTCTCTCTGGCCCCGCTGGGCTTTGCCTCCTGCCAGAAGAGGAAGCTCAGCGGGGAGGAGAATTCCCTTTGCGGAAGCGCCCTCTCGGCTGGGGCTGCACCGGGTGGTGCCCACTCGCGCCCGCAGGTGCCACGGGAACGCGGAGGAAGAGCCGCTTGCCATTCGCCGCCTAGTGGCTAAACTGCGCAATGACAGAATCGAAGGGTTTCCTTCTTGCACACAGGACTAGAACGACACCCTCGGCCTCTGTCCCCGCACTGCCAACATTTTATTATGTTATGCCTGCTTCTTGGGAGAAAAGCAATGACAAACCCAGACAGCATCTTAAAAAGCAGAGACATCACCTTGCCAACAAAGGTCCGTCTAGTTAAAGCCATGGTTTTCCCAGTAGTGATGTATGGAAGTGAGAGCTGGACCATAAAGAAGGCTGATCGCCGAAGAATGGATGCTTTTGAATTCTGGTGCTGGAGGAGACTCTGGAGAGTCCCATGGACTGCAAGAAGATCAAACTTGGAGCTGAGGCTCCAAGACTTTGGCCACCTCATGAGAAGAGAAGACTCCTTGGAAAAGACCCTGATGTTGGGAAAGATGGAGGGCATAAGGAGAAGGGGACGACAGAGGACGAGATGGTGGGACAGTGTTCTCAAAGCTACCAGCATGAGTTTGACCAAACTCACGAAGAGGCGGATACCACTAAACGACTAAACAACAACAACAAATGTTATGTTATGTTATTCATCTGGCTCAGTAAATGCCTCTTGCCCAAGATTTTCTGGGTGCTTCGCTGTGTATTTGAGTTTGCACTCAAGTCTCGTCTCCTAATCTGTCAAAGGTCATAAAACATCAAAATTTCTGCACTTTCCTAATTTTTGGTGATTGCTCTCCAAGCAGCCAGCCAAGTAAATATTTCGTTCTTGGGTCGCCACTTTCTCATTCTGCTCTTTCCAAGTTGCTCTGATGTCGCATGCAGAATTTGATGTGTAACAGATAACGATCTGTCGAGGATGCTTGAGTCACGACTCATCACTGGCTCCCCCGCCCACAGATCGCTCTCTCTCTCTCTCAGCTGCCCCAGATCTGATTGTCACTTCCTTAGCGTCAACAACAGGGTGAAATTAGTCCTCCACCCGCCCCGCCCCCGCCGCCGCCCATCTGCCGACCCAGAGAGACAGAGAGGGAGCTGTTCCGGCCTGAGCTGCTTCTCATCTTGGGGGTCGGCTTCCCAATCCCAAGTCTGTTTTGACCTAAAGATTGTCACCCTTAGTTGTATCAGAAGCTACTTCCTGTCTCATCCCCTGTTCAGTTACGTTTTCAGAATGGTCTCCCATTTCCTTTATGAATTGGTTCAAATATTGTTGTTGTTGAGTCGTTTAGTTGTGTCCGCCTCTTGGTGACCCCCTGGACCAGAGCACGCCAGGCCCTCCTGTCTTCCACTGCCTCCCGCATGTTTGTAGCTTCGAGAACACTGTCCCACCATCTCGTCTTCCGTTGTCCCCTTCTCCTTGTGCCTTCCATCTTTCCCAACATCAGGGTCTTTTCCAGGGAGTCTTCTCTTCTCATGAGGTGGCCAAAGTCTTGGAGCCTCAGCTTCAGGATCTGTCCTTCCAGTGAGCACTCAGGGCTGATTTCCTTCAGAATGGAGAGGTTGGATCTTCTTGCAGTCCATGGGACTCTCAAGAGTTCAAATAGACTGTACCTAAATTGGAAGGCCCCCTTCATGGATCACTGCCTTGCCGTGGCGAAGGGGCTTGAAGAACTCAGAGAAGCTATGAACTACGCCGAGCAGGGCACACAAGATGAACAGGTCATAGTGGAGAGTTTTGACCAAACGTGATCCACCTGGAGGAGGAACCGGCAAGCCACTCCAGTATCCTTGCCAAGAAAACTCCATGGACAAAGACAACAGGCATATAAAAGTTATGACGCTGGAAGATGAGCCCCTCAGGTCGGAAGGCGTCCAACATGCTACTGGGGAAGAGCGGAGGGCAAGTACAAGTAGATCCAGAGCTGATGAAGTGGCTGGGCCAAAGCCGAAAGGACGCTCAGTTGCGGATATGCCTGGAAGCGAAAGGAAAGTCCAATGCTGTAAAGAAAAATATTGCATAGGAACCTGGAATGTAAGAACCATGAACCTGGGTAAGTTGGAGGTGGTCAAAAATGAGATGGCAAGAATAAATATTGACATCCTGGGCATCAGTGAACTAAAATGGACGGGAATGGGCGAATTCAGTTCGGATGACCATCACATCTACTACTGTGGGCAAGAAACCCGTAAAAGAAATGGAGTGGCCCTCATAGTCAACAAAAGAGTGGCGAAAGCTGTACTGGGATGCAATCTCAAAAATGATAGAATGATCTCGATACGAATCCAAGGCAGACCTTTTAACATCACAGTAATCCAAGTTTATGCACCAACCACTGGTGCTGAAGAAACTGAAATAGACCAATTCTATGAAGACTTACAAGACCTTATAGAAGTGACACCAAAGAAGGATGTTCTTCTCATTATAGGGGATTGGAATGCTAAAGTAGGGAATCAAGAGATAAAAGGAACAACTGGCAAGTTTGGCCTTGGAGATCAAAACGAAGCAGGGCAAAGGCTAATAGAGTTCTGTCAAGAGAACAAGCTGGTCATCACAAACATGCTTTTCCAACAACACAAAAGACGACTCTACACATGGACATCACCAGATGGGCAGTATCGAAATCAGATTGATTATATTCTCTGCAGCCAAAGATGGAGAAGCTCTATACAGTCAGCAAAAACAAGACCTGGAGCTGACTGTGGCTCAGATCATCAGCTTCTTATAGCAAAATTCAAGCTTAAACTGAAGAAAGTAGGAAAAACCACTGGGCCGGTAAGATACAATCTAAGTCAAATCCCTTATGAGTACACAGTGGAAGTGACGAACAGGTTTAAGGATTTAGATTTGGTGGACAGAGTGCCTGAAGAACTATGGATGGAGGCTCGTAACATTGTACAGGAGGCAGCAACGAAAACCATCCCAATGAAAAGGAAATGCAAGAAAGCAAAGTGGCTGTCCAACGAGGCCTTACAAATAGCGGAGGAGAGAAGGCAAGCAAAATGCGAGGGAGATAGTGAAAGATACAGGAAATTGAATGCAGATTTCCAAAGAATAGCAAGGAGAGACAAGAAGGCCTTCTTAAACGAGCAATGCAAACAAATAGAGGAAAACAACAGAATAGGAAGAACCAGAGATCTGTTCAAGAAAATTGGAGATATGAAAGGAACATTTCGTACAAAGATTGCCATAATAAAAGACAAAAGTGGTAAGGACCTAACAGAAGCAGAAGACATCAAGAAGAGGTGGCAAGAATACACAGAGGAATTATACCAGAAATATATGGATGTCTCGTACACCCCAGGTAGTGTGGTTGCTGACCTTGAGCCAGACATCCTGGAAAGTGAAGTCAAATGGGCCTTAGAAAGCACTGCAAATAACAAGGCCAGTGGAAGTGATGGTATTCCAGCTGAACTATTTGAAATTTTAAAAGATGATGCTGTTAAGGTGCTACACTCAATATGCCAGCAAATTTGGAAAACTCAGCAGTGGCCAGAAGATTGGAGAAGATCAGTCTACATCCCAATCCCAAAGAAGGGCAGTGCCAAAGAATGCTCCAACTACCGCACAATTGCACTCATTTCACACGCTAGCAAGGTTATGCTTAAAATTCTCCAAGGAAGGCTCAAGCAGTATGTGGACCGAGAACTCCCAGAAGTGCAAGCTGGATTTAGAAGAGGCAGAGGAACCAGAGACCAAATTGCAAACATGCGCTGGATTATGGAGAAAGCTAGAGAGTTCCAGAAAGACATCTACTTCTGCTTCATTGACTATGCAAAAGCCTTTGACTGTGTCGACCACAGCAAACTATGGCAAGTTCTTAAAGAAATGGGAGTGCCTGATCACCTCATCTGTCTCCTGAGAAATCTCTATGTGGGACAAGAAGCTACAGTTAGAACTGGATATGGAACAACTGATTGGTTCAAAATTGGGAAAGGCGTACGACAAGGCTGTATTTTGTCTCCCTGCTTATTTAATTTATACGCAGAATACATCATGCGAAAGGCTGGGCTGGATGAATCCCAAGCTGGAATTAGGATTGCTGGAAGAAATATCAACAACCTCAGATATGCAGATGACACAACCTTGATGGCAGAAAGTGAGGAGGAATTAAAGAACCTTTTAATGAGGGTGAAAGAGGAGAGCGCAAAATATGGTCTGAGGCTCAACATCAAAAAAACGAAGATCATGGCCACTGGTCCCATCACCTCCTGGCAAATAGAAGGGGAAGAAATGGAGGCAGTGAGAGATTTTACTTTCTTGGGCTCCATGATCACTGCAGATGGTGACAGCAGCCACGAAATTAAAAGACGCCTGCTTCTTGGGAGAAGGGCAATGACAGGCCTAGACAGCATCTTGAGAAGTAGAGACATCACCTTGCCAACAAAGGTCCGTATAATTAAAGCCATGGTTTTCCCAGTAGTGATGTATGGAAGTGAGAGCTGGACCATAAAGAAGGCTGATCGCCGAAGAATTGATGCTTTTGAATTATGGTGCTGGAGAAGACTCTTGAGAGTCCCATGGACTGCAAGAAGATCAAACGCATCCATTCTTAATGAAATCAGCCCTGAGTGCTCACTGGAAGGACAGATCGTGAAGCTGAGGCTCCAGTACTTTGGCCACCTCATGAGAAGAGAAGACTCCCTGGAGAAGACACTGATGCTGGGAAAGATGGAGGGCACAAGGAGAAGGGGGCGACAGAGGATGAGATGGTTGGATAGTGTTCTCGAAGCCACAAACATGAGTCTGACCAAACTGCGGGAGGTAGTGGAGGACAGAGGTGCCTGGCGTGCTCTGGTCCATGGGGTCACGAAGAGTCGGACACGACTAAACGACTAAACAACAACAACAACAACAAAATTGGAAGGCTGCAGTACCATGTTTCAACACTAGGTAGCATTGTCACATTGGGTGAGTTGGCTGCTGCAGAAGCCTTTGTGATTCAAGGACCTGCCACCCGCTTGGGGATAAGAAAGACACATGGACACAATATATTAGGTTAATGGGCTACAAAAGGCCACAACTTTATTGATTACAGCATGTGAGGGGTATTGGCTTAGGCATTGGATAAAACAACAGAGCGTGACTCCACCCCCTCAGGGAGGGGTGAGTCTAACAAGGGTTAACCACCAGTGGGAGGGGCCTGCTGATGCAAATACAACTGAAAGCTCCCCCTGATGTCCCCGGGGGTCGTGCCATGGCCCTAGCCACTAGCAGGGCATCGGACAGGATCCACGACTGCCGGATTCCTTTACCGGAATACCCATAAAGTGGAGGGGTAGGTGATGGCCACACCCTGCCCTCCAATACACAAACATATTCCAATACCTAACCGCCAATACGATTTCCTACAAGGTAGGCGAAAAAGCTACCTCTTAGGGACTTAGGGACGCGGGTGGTGCTGTGGATTAAACCACAGAGCCTAGGGATTGCCGATCAGAAGGTCGGCGGTTCAAATCCCTGCAACGGGATGAGCTCCCATTGCTCAGACCCTGCTCCTGCCAACCTAGCAGTTTGAAAGCACGTCAAAGTGCAAGTAGATGAATAGGTACCGCTTTGGCTGGAAGGTAAACAGCGTTTCCGTGCGCTGCTCTGGTTCGCCAAAAGCGGCTTAGTCATGCCGGCCACATGAGCCGGAAGCTGTCTGCGGACAAACGCCAGCTCCCTCAGCCAATAAAGCGAGATGAGCGCCGCAACCCCAGAGTCGGCCACAGCTGGACCTAATTGTCAGGGGTCCCTTTACCTTTACCTAGGTGAAAAACCAAGTGGCCGGTGCCAACTTGCCAGTTGGATAAAAATTCCTACCAGGCCCCTTGGACAACCAAGGCAACCAACCACAGGTCCATAGCTATGCCAAGAACCAAGCAATGAACTAAAGGGAGGGAGGGTGGGTGGGTGATCCGATGAAAACCAGCAGCAGAATGAAAGTACTGCCACGGCTGCATTTGAGCGGCTAAACCCCGCCCCCAAGCCTCCACCTGATTGGTTGGCTACCTGGGGGCGTGGTGTGGCAGCCAGGCCAGCTGGGGAGGGGCTGGAACACCCCCTGCCAATGCGGGGAAAGGGCTCCTGCTCACAACTCCTCCTCTCTGTAAGGAGGAGAGGCTTTGTGAATTTAGAATACAAAGCCGCAATAGTAGTTTTGAGCCACAAGGTGGCGCTGCTGCCCAAAGTCCTTGATTCTCTTAGCCAGGGGTAGGCAACCTAAGGCCTGTGGGCCGGATGCGGCCCAATCACCTTCTCAATCCGGCCCACGGACGGGCCGGGAACCAGCGTGTTTTCACATGAGTAAAATGTGTCCTTTTATTTAAAATGCATCTCTGGGTTATTTGTGGGGCATAGGAATTCATTTTTTGCCCCCAAATATAGTCTGGCCCACCACGTGGTCTGAGGGAGGGTGGATTGGCCCACGGCTGAGACAGGTTGCTGACCCCTGCTCTTAGCTGTGGCAGAAAGATAGGAATGCCTCCCTTAAGAGTTTGCCTTTCACCCCTGCTTTAGCCGGAGACCTTGGATTTGAGGTGCAGCCTTTTTTTCTAGGGTTGTATTCCTGAAATCTTTCAGTTTAGCTGTTTGAGAAGGTTCGTGGGCTTGCAATGGAGAATTAGCACTTCAATGGAATTGCAGGGGAGAAGGTTTAGAGAGGCTAATCAACTGGGTAAAGAAGAGTTGCAGAGTTGCAGACCTCTGCAGAGTTAGAGATTTGCACTTTTCTTCAATTCAGAGGGTAGGGAAAAATCCCAGGGCTAGCATGCTTGCAGGCTGAGACTTTGAGAACTTTGTTTGCAGACTGTAGAAGTGATTGCACGCATTTGCAAATTTGCTCTAGGAGACCAAACAGTTCCTTTGCAGGAAGAAGACAGGGCTGCTTTCACATGCAAACAGCTGCTGTCCTCATGCACAGAGAAGATGCACACTCTTGTTAGAGAGAAAGAGGGCTCAGCATTCATTCCTTCTTACTGTTCTGTCTGGAGACTTCTCTAGTACTCAACAAAACTCCACAAAGCTTTCATACATAGATTTATTGAAGATAATCAAGGCACATGTAGAAGTATTACTGACATTCCAATAGGATGAAGTTCGCTTTGGAGTTCATGGAGTTATGGAAGAACGAATGAGTTCAAATGGCAAGACTGAGGGGAGCCGTACAATTAGGGAGACTCTGGGGAGGTAAATAGTTATTGCACAAAAACGATGTTCCCCCAATATTTGCATGCTAAACATCTCAGATTCAACCTCCGGAAACTCAAAGTAGAGCTGGTGAAGATCTGGAGGTCTGAAACCCTAGAGAGCCACTGAAAGGACTCATCCTGTCCCCCTGGTGAGCTTCTCCTTGGGATCGCTGGCTGGCATCTGTGACAGCAAAGACGAATCCAGATGGGCTTTTGGTCTGACTTAGCGTAGAGCAGACAAGACTGAGCCAGACGGGCCCATGCTAGGAAGAGAGGTGTGTGCATTTGCCAGCTGCCAGAGTGCAGAACTTCTTCACACAGGACACAGTTTAAACTGTGACTCATCATGGGAGCGGTGGGTGCAGGGATAGCAAAGAAGGATGTAACAAATGCCAGAGGGATCAGCTCTAGTGCTTTATTAAGAGAACGGTGTAGACTTACAGCCACTCAGCCTGTCAGGTCTCCCAGCCTTTGCAGGCACAGGATGGACAACATGGCCAAGAGAAGGCCCAAGAAAACATCCAGACATTCTTTATACACAAAGCAGCAGACATCACTTTGGCTAGGACTTTCCATCATTTCACTTGAGCAGATGAGGGCATAGGTGGCAAATACCCAAGTCTTACAGGTAATTCCCCTTTCTGGGTTCAGAGCCCAGATAACAGCAAAGAAACAAGTCAATTCCTTTTATCAAAGCAAGTGAATATAAACATAGGTGAGCTCATTGCTACAACTGCCAATTAATTGCATGCTAAAGCAACATAATTAAAAATAAAATAAAACATCCACAAACATTGAGAGTATTTTGAAACAATTTCTATACCCTCACAGATAAGTCACGAGGCTGCCAGGAATGATTCAGCCGCTGGATACCTGGGCCAACAGGAATGCTTCCAGAACTCCACCAAAGTAAATAATGAGGGAGGCAGACACCCTTCCAGAGAGGGCAATCCACAAATGGGGAGCCACCACCAAGAAGGCCCTGTCCCTGGTCAATGCCAATGGGGCAGAGTGCAGAGGCAGCAGCACCCACAAGGCCTCACCTGCCTGGGAGGGCCTGGGATGTTTTGTGCTAGAGAACATGCCCTTTAAGGCACTTGGATCCCAAGTCATTTAGGGCTTTGCTAGTCTCATACTCTTACTTATTAATGAAGGAACAGGCTGCCCCTCTTACCAACCTAGCCGCTGCATTCGGCACCAGCTGTAGCCTCTGGCCTGCCTTCAAGGGCAGCCCCACATAGAGGGCTTTGCAGTGGTCCAGCCGGCACGCCACCAGCACATGGACAACTGAGGCCAGGCAATTCCAATCCAGAAATGACTGCAGCTGGCAAATAAGTTGGGCATAAGCACCCCAAGGATGGGGACTGCCGTGACAAGTTGGAATCCAGGAGACCCCCAAGCTACAAACCTCTTCCACACACACCCCCACCCACCTCCAGGACAGGTCACCCACCTAATTCCCATGCATGAGAAGTGTCTGTGTGACAGATACGTGATGAAGATGTGGCTCAGGAGGAGGCACAAGTCTGAGTCGCATATTCCGGGCATCCCCTGAAACCAGGAATTTCTGGGTTAAAATAGTTAACAAGATTAAAATAATTTCTGGAATTTTGTTATATCTTAAGAGGTGTCCAAGTTCATAACAAACAAACAATTTTCCAAAATATTTAGCCTATTATCATTCAATTAATTACCACCGGGTAATTAAAGACATGCATGGAATATGCCATCTTCTCCCTATCTTTTCTTCTTCTCTGGCGATCCCTCCTAGCCCAGTAAGATTGTCTTCCATGAACATGGTCTTAGCAGTGAGTCCGTAAGTGACTGTGGAGGCCAATTCTGGACCCACACGTCCTTCCACAGTGGGGACATTGGTTTCCGGGTGGGAGTTGATCACGGTGTGGATTTGCCAAGCGTGCCTTCCTCTTAGCACATTTCTCCCTTTTGTCCTGAGTTCGAGTGTCTTCAAAGCCCATGACACCTTTGGTAAAGGCTGTTCTCCAACTGGAGCACTCGCAGGCCAGTGTTTCCCAATATATCCAGTCTGGCCATTTGCCCATCCAGCCCAGTACTGCCTACTTAGACTGGCAGCAGCTCACCAGGGAGAGGTTCCTTTCCTCCTGCCTCCTCCTGCCCGAGACCGCCCTGGGAGCCATTCGAGGTCCCGCTTGTGGCTTAGGAAGCACAGAGTCTTCTGGGACTGGAGGGAGAGACAGGGAAGGCTCCCCCCCCCGTTTTCCTATGGAGCAGTCCATTTATTGAGGACCCCCCCCCGCCCAGAGTGCCCTTAGGCCACCTCCAGGAATATCCTCCGTGGCAGACTGACTTCCTCACGGGGCCCAATTGCACTGACATTTTTTTAAAGGCGCGCGCGCTTCGGATGGTCTTTTCGGAGCACCGAGCGAATTTTGCAGTGTTTGCGCAGAGCTCTTGCCTGTTGTGTTCGAAATTTCACAGCAGTTCTCGATCTTACATTTGCCAGGCACATAGAAAAACTGCTGCCATTTTATTTTTTTAAAACGATCAAATCAACCAATACGTGGCAGACATTCTCTGCCCGCCGTTTGCTCGCGGTCAGAGGCCCATCGTGGTCCTAAGCCAGGAAGCCGGACGCTGCTGCTCCCGTTTGCAGAAGGGGACTGAATCCTGAAAGGGCGTACTCCGGAAGTTAAGAGAGACTAAGGATGGCTAAGTTGGAAGGGGTCCCAGGGGTCATCTAGTCCAACGCTCTGCAATGCGGGAAGCGAGGCAGTCCTTCAGGACACTCGGAACGAGCCGAGGGGAGCGGAAGGTCAAGGTGCAGGGCGCGTGTTGGCCAAGGCAGACTTCGGGGTGCTTAAATCATAAATCCTGAGGAGCCCCCCTCCCGTTCCTTTGCAGCCGGCAGCTCCGCAGCCGAGAACCTGGAGACTCCGCCTTGGTGAGGGTTTCCTGCCGGAGCGGCGGCTGTGACTCACCCGCTCCCTCGGCCGGGATTCCTCGAAAGCCTCGCCTGCCCCGCTTCTGGTTGGGGAACCCCGCGCCGCCCCCGCCAAGGCGTCACCGGAGCCCCGAAGGAACTGCCGGGAGACCCCCGCTCCCTGCAAAACGGGAGTCCCGGGGAGGACGCTGGGCTGCCCCCGTGCCGCCTCCCGCTGCTGCCGGACGGGCTCCGTCTTTTGCCGTTCCCGGTCAGGGGCGCCGGAGCCCCTCTTCCCCGACGGGCTGCTGGCACCAAGCGGGCGTCGAGGGGTCCGGAGCTGCGCGCGCGGCCGCGAAGGGCAGCGTCCCCGTCCTGTTCGCTTTCGGGCTGCGGGAGGGGAGCCTGACCGGAGTAGCCTCAGCAGAGGCGCCCCAGGCTAGGCTGGTCCGGGCTAAACCAGACCTTTCTCCCCCTTGGCCCTCTCCCGCCTCCCTGCGGCTGACCGTTTGCCTGCCTAGGTCTTTTCCCCTCCCCAAGTAATCCCCATTAGCGATGGTGGGAACGTCTAGATGAACACTGGCGGACCCTTGCGTACAAAGCAGGTGCCGGCATCTTTGGAGAATGGGCTGGCTCACTGGTTACTATTTATCATTGTACACCACACAGACAAAATAAAATAATTTATTTTGGGGAGGAAAGAGTTCAAGGGCATATTCCAGCCAGGCAAAATACCAGGGGAGGGGGCAAAGCAGGGTCTGTAAGGAGTTTGGGGGGGAGGGGGCTGTATTCAGCCCCCTGGGCCTGAGGTTCTCCCCACATTTTGGCACAACCTTTCCTGCGCCTTCAGCTCCTTTTTGGGGGATCAGGGGGATCAGAATTCAACCTTGCATTTCAGAGTCCAGTGTTTCCAAAGGTATCTTTTAATTCTTCTGCTTGGTGAACCACATTCTAGGCCAGAAAGAATCAAGGTGGGGGCGCCAGGTGCCAGGCACCCCACAAATGGCACTGACAGAAGACAGGGGGGCCCCCGATCCCAAGCAGCCTCTCTAAAGTTAACAGTTCAGGAGCAACGTTTGCGGATAAGGATCGTGGCCGCCACTGCAAGCGAGAGACACCCACCCGCTCCCCTGGTGCAAGGAGTCCATAAAAAGCTCAGCAGCCACTCAAGGGCCATCTTGCCCCCCCCCCAAATAAGGCAGCAGTAAAAGCAGAGAGCTAAGAAAAGACTTCAGTAAGAGCCAACCCTAAGAGTCCCAAAACAAGGGGGCAGGCATCACCCTCTGCTAAAGCTGCCCCAAAGCTGTGGGGAGCCTCCAAGAGGACCCCCCCCAACAGCTCCCAGGTGCACGGCTTGCGTGGCAAGGGGGGAGGAGGAGCAAAGTCTCCTGCTACAAGTGAGAACGAAGCTCTGCCCAGACCTACTGACCCCACTGCTGCCCACACCCCAGCAAGGAGGGGGGAGCAAGGACCCACAAGGAGACACCCCTACCCCACCTCCAGCCTGGCCTTGCCTCTGCAGACCTGACCGTCTGCCTGGGGTTCCGCCACCTTTGCCAATGAGAAGCCGGGGGGAAGTGGAGCCCTGAGCCCATGGCACACCTCCACCCATAAGGCCATGCCACCCCCGCCCTCCGCTGCGCCACCTGGCTGCCACCAGCCTCTGGTGGGTCCCGGAAAGAGCAGCCAGGCTCCCCGCAGTCTGCCCCAGAGTGTCCAACAGCAAAAGTACAGCAGGACCTGCTTCCTGGGGCCCCTGCCCACCCTCTCCCATGCCCAGGGAATGCCAGGGGCTCTGGCGTCAAAGGGCAGCAGGTGTTGCCACCCAGGAACACCAGTAGCCAGTGCTGCTGCTGCTCCAGGCCTGGGACCCTCCTCTGACCCCTGGGAACAGCATTCCTCCAGGGCCTGGGCTTAATCCGGACCCAGCGGTGCTCCTGCTGGGCTCATTGCAGAACGCAGGTGTCCTCTGTGTCCTCGCCAGCTCTGGGTGCCTGAGGCCCCTCGTCCTGCAGCGGGGATGGAGGTGGAGACGGCAACTCCGAGGCCCCCGCCAGCTTCTCACGCAGCTCCAGGAGCAGCTCCCGGCTCTCGCTGGGGGGCAAGTTGCTCAGGTAGTACTGGGGTGCCAGCTCTGCCAGCCTGCGGGGAGAAAGGATCCAAGTTGAGGGAGGGCAGGAACAGACACAGTCTACCAGAATTCAGCTGGGAGCGGCCGCCAAGACCACATAACACTGGCCCTGAAAGACCTACATTGGCTCCCAGTATGTTTCTGAGCACCATTCAAAGTGTTGGTGCTGACCTTGAAAGCCCTAAACCAGGCTTCCTCAACCTCTGCCCTCCAGATGTTTTGAGACTACCATTCCCACCATCCCTGACAACTGGTCCTGCAAGCTAGGGATCATGGGAGTTGTAGGGCAAAAACATCTGGAGGGCCGAGGTTGAGGAAGGCTGCCCTAAACAGCCTTGGCCCAGTAGACCTGAAGGAGCGTCTCCACCCCCATCGTCCATCCTGGACACTGAGGTCCAGCACCGAGGGCCTTCTGGTAGTTTGCTTACTGTGAGACATGAGATTACAGGGAACCAGGCAGAGGGCCTTCTTGGTAGTGGCACCCATCCTGTGAAACGCCCTCCCTTCAGAGGTGAAGGAAACAAACAACTATCTGATTTTTAGAAGACATCTGAAGGCAGCCCTGTTTAGGGAAGTTTTTAATGAATGATGTTTTATCATCTTTTAAATATTCTGTTGAGAGCCGTCCAGAGTGGCTGGGGAAACCCGGGGTATAATTAATAAATTATTATTATTACCACCCCACCCTGCATAAGCCCCCCTTGCTGCTGCTTCGTGGTCCACAGAGTGCAAGAGCCATACAGGGTCCATCTAGTCCAGCATCCTGGTCTCACAGCGGCCAAATACCCCAAATAAACTAGGAGTTTAGATAGACTGCCTCTGGGCCTGGAGGCTCTACAAGAATGCCAGAAGAGCTTGGCTGCTGTATCAGTCCACAGGGGACCCCCACCTAACCCGTGGCCAACCAGATGCCCCCAAAGGGAACCCCACAAGCAGGATCTGAGTGCAAGAGCAGGACTCTCCCCTCCTGCAGTTTCCAGCAATGGGGATTCAGAAGCATTTTTGCCTCTGACCGTGGAGGCAGAGCAGAAGAATCCCAGCCAGGAGCCATCAAGAGCTCTTTCCTCCATGAATCTGTCCATCCTCGTCTAAAGTCAAGGCAGCGCTGAGGCATCCCTGTGGAGCTGCCCCACGGCCTGCAGTCCCACCCAGTGACAGCCCTGCCCCCCCAGGCCCCCCACTGATGCTCACATCTCTGGCTGGATCTCGGAGACGATGCTGAGGCAGTTGTCCTGAGAGATGGTGAACTCGTGGTAGAGCACCCAGGGAGGCAGGCGGGGGGGCGGGCGACGCAGCCGGTAGCAGCAGCCGGGGGGCAGCTGGGCCACGTGCTTGTGGGTCAGCAGCAGGTAGTTGCCGGAGCCGTCAATGTCGCGGGCCACCTGGAAGCAGGGGGGGAAGCAGAGGCTCAGGCAGGCGGGACGGATCCATCCCCTTCCCCAGAGCCCAGGCAGGGAGAGATTGCAGGCAGTCCCAGGGAGAGGCTGACGGGAGATGTCTGGCCAATAGATGGGGTGCAGGGTGGAGCCCCCCAACTTAGAGGGACTCTGGGCTCAGAGATAACCTCCCTTGGCTTCAGCAGCCTGAATCTCCCTGGGAGGCAGGCAAGGAAACCCCAGGCAGCTCTTCCTGGAGCTGAGCACCACCCCAAGATCTCCAGCACCCCAAAACCCTGGAGTGAGAGACAGAGTGTGAGTGTCCAAGAGAGAGAAAGAGAGAGATGCTGTTGGCCCCCATCTGTCTCAGAAGACCATGGAAGAGTTTGTCTTTGGGGGTGAAGTCAAACCATTGGGGAGTTATGAGGGGAAAGAAGAGACCCTCCACTCTCAGCTTGGGCTGCAGCCTCCCTGCCTGCCCCCCCCCCGGACCCCCTTCCTGGCTGCTGCAGGGCCAGCCTTCTCCGGGGCTCTCCCAGCCCAGAGCTCCCTTGTGCTTCCCGGCCACGCAGGCCTTGAGGCAGCAGCCGTACCTTGAGGAAGAAGCCCGAGATGAGGGCCTGCGTCAGGCGCTGGACGTTGCTGTCGCTGCCAAAGGCCGGCGGGGAGACGGGCAGCTCAATGCGCTGCATGACCTCCAGCAGCTCTGCCCGCACGGCCCCCGCCAGCCGCAGGGCCGCCTCGCTCACCCCGTGCTTCCGGCACCAGCTCTCCGGGTCGCTCTCTGGGGAGAGAGGGAGGGGGTGTGGGTGTCTCTCTTGGCTGCGCCCCTTGAGAGGGGCCCCCAGCAAGGCTCCCCTCCCGCCCTGGTCCCTCCCGCCCCCTCCGCAAACTCACGCTGCTGGAAGGCATTGAAGACGTTGATGAGGGTGAAGTGGTCCCCCGCCGGGTGCAGAAGACTCCTCTGCCGGGCTGCCAGGGCCTCCTCCCAGCGCGCCCCCTCTGGAGCCAGGAAGCAGGGCCAGGCTGGGGGGGGGGAGAGCCAGTGAGGTCCCTGCCACCATCACCTGCCCGCCTGCCCCCCACCTTGGGGAATGTGGGGTATTTCAAGGGCAGTCCAAACCAACAATTCACATTTTGCCAAAGAGGCACAGGACAGGAGCTGAAGCTCAGAGCGCTTTCTTGTAAGTTTGCTAGAGAGAACTCTGCGAGAGACGCTCCCATTATGCCCTGACAGGCAGAGAGCGTAGCAGTAGATATTCTCCTACCTGCCCGGGCACAGCGGGTCTTTTTCGTCACCTTCCACCCAGCCAGAAACGTGAGAAGCCCTGCTAAGTCTGAGCTCCAGTGCTCAGACACCATTTTAAGCCAGACGTCCGTATAATAAATAACAACAATAATAATAACAACAATAATTTATTGATACCCCGCCCCCCCCATCTGGCCGGGCCTCCCCAGCCACTCTGGGTGGCTCCCAACAGAATATTAAAAACACGATAAAACACCAAACATTAAAAACTTCAGATGTCTTCTAAAAGTCAGAGCTGCTGTATCTGTTATTCTGCAACAGAAACTGTTTGTTTGACTATTGTTTGAAAAGGGGGAGAAAAGGGGGAAATCCCTGGAGAATCCAGTCTGCCTTAAAGCATCCTGGATTACTTAAAGGCTAATAAAACTAGCCCATCTAAGCTTCTTTTTAAGCTGCAGAGGGAAATCACTCTGCTGAACTAGCAAATACAGCCTTTCCTAGCATTTATTCTCATCCCTACAGGGAATGCCTTTTGCTGCAGTTCCTGCCTTGCAGACGGCTGGGCCAGATGCCCCAACCATTCCATTTCCCTGTGCCTTAGCTGCAGCCCCTGTGGCTGGAAGGGGGTCTGAGACGAGGGCCTGAAGAGCAAAGGATGCTCTTCTCACAGTTGCCAAATCCCCTCAAGAAGCCAGGGATCTAGATAGACTGCGCCTGGACCTGGAGGTTCCACAAGAGCAGAAAAAGTGCCAGGCTGTTAGATCAGGCCAAAGGGGGCCCAACCAAATGCCCACTCTGAGAAAGCAGCACCCAGGCGCCGCTGCAGCTCTCTCCTCCCGCTTTCCAGAAACTGGGATTCAGAAGCCTTGTTGCCTCCAATGAGGGAGCCAGAGAAGAGCCTTTGTGGCGAAAACTCTCCTCCATGAATTGGCCTAATTCCCAATTAAAGCCCTCCATGCTGGTGGCCATCGTTGCCTCCTGGCGGAGCGAGTTCAAGTGCCGGCCTGACCTTTTCCCTCCGAGGTCTCTGGAGCTGCAAGAGAGGCCTCACAGCGCCCCCTGCAGGGCTGAGCGAGAGGCGGCTCCACCTACCTGCCAGCATAGCGGCCAGCGTGAGCATCTCGTGGACGCAGTCAAACTCGCAGGAGGCCAGCAGGGCCTTGGAGAGCTGGGGGTCCAGGGGGAACTCCGACATGATGATGCCCACCTCAGAGAGGTTCCCGTCGTCATCCAGGGCAGCCAGGTAGTCCAAGTCCTCCAGCGCCTGCATTAGGGACTCGGGGGCTGGGCAGGGAGAGGAGAGGAGAGCCCCGCTGAGCCTGGCCGGCTGGCCGGCAAAGGCCCCACCCAGACACCCCCACCTCCCCCCAGACATACCTGGCCGGTCCAGGAAGTCGCACTGGCCCATGTCGGCGATGTCCAGCCTCTTGAGCAGCAGAACCAGGCGGCTGAGGTTGGCCTCTGTGATGGGGGCCGGAGGGACGGGGGGCAGGTGCTGCTGATAGAAGGTGTCCGAGTAGAGGCGGAGACAGGACCCTGCCGGGCACAGGAGGGGGCAGTGAGGCGGGCGGAGTCAAGACTCTAGTCCCTGGGGAAGACAAGGAGGCTGCTCTCCACCCCCACCCCAAAACCTTTGCTGGAGGTTTTTAAGCAGAGGTCGGGCGGCCACCTAGCAAGGATGCTTTAGCTGAGATTCCTGCACTGCAGGGGTTGGACTAGATGACCCCTGGGGGTCCATGAAGTCCCAGGGTCTCCGCAGAACAGCCCCCAGAGGCCCTGGGGAAGGAGGCATCGCCTACCTGGGGGGCTCCCCGCTGCCCTGAGTCTCCGCGCCTCGGCCTGCTTCTTGCTTATGGGGCGCAAGCCCTGAGCTTCGGCTCGGATCTGCGGGTTGTAAACCTGCCCAGAAGGGAAAACGTCAGGAGACAGAACATTAACAGCGGGACAAAAACAACTGGAAGGACTTTAAGGTCTGAAATTGAGATAAAACTTCATTCGGTGCAGAAGGCGGTGGGGGTGGGAGGGGAGCCTACAGTTTCTTTATTTAAAGTTTTCTCCTCTACATTGCTGATTTGGCAACCCTCCTCTGAATGTTTAGTTCAAGTTATATTTGTACAAGTGAGAACGGAAGAAATTGGGTTATAGATATGGAATATAACATTAAATAGAACTGTGTGTGCAAAACGGGGGGGGGGGAGCTCTATTTTGCAAAAGGTTTAAGATGGAAACTTAGAGCTGACTCTTTCCCATCCTTTATTATTTACGGAGCGAACTGAATAACACTAAGAGGACTTGGAATTTAATTTAATTTAATTGGAAGTATTGTTGCTCATTTATCTTCAGTTGGATGGAAGAATGAAAGGAGTCTGTGAACTTGCCAAGGAACTGATAAGGTTCTTTACTGAGTCATCTGCAGTTTGACAGACCACCCTTCTTCCCAGGCTGAGAGGGAAAGTGGTGAAAACAGGTTATTCATTGGGACAGAGTTATTTTTGTAGCTGTTGTTACAAGTTGCAAAACAACGAAACACGGGACGGAGCAATGGAGGAATTTCTGGAAGAACAATGGGATATCAGCTCCGCCCAAAGCAGATGGAGAACAGCAACAATCGGGGGAAAGGAAGACACAACATCTTACAAGGCCAGGAAGAAACATCCTGGAGAGAATAATTGCCACACTCAGGAAGAGCAAGGATATAGTTTGAGTGCCTCACTTGTAGTTTCATTTTATGCTTCAACACGAATAGAAGTTATTAATATTACAGTTGTTGTATAAGGGATTATTATTATGACCAGAATGTCGTGGAAATTAATAAGATTTTGGAATGCAGAAATAAAGCAAATAATCAAGCCATCAATTCTAGCACCTTATCTAAATTATATAATTTGGTATTTGAACTATTGGGTTAATAATTGTATTATAAATTGGTACTGTTATAATGAGGCTATTATTGGATTGTAATTGAAAACTAATAAAAATTATATTATATATATAAAAAACCACATCAGGAGACGGACCCGCAGGAGTCCTGTGCAGACAGATCAAAGGGGGAGACCCTTTGCTGCCCGTTCCCTGCAATGTGTGTGGGGGGGGTTGGACTAGATGACCCTGGGGGTCCCCTTTCAACGCTACCTTTCTGTGATTGCTGCAGAAGACAGCAATATGGATGAGGAGCCAGGACCGCCCCAACTATAATTCTCTCCTCCCCACCCCCCAAAGCTCCTCCCGGGGGGCTCCCAGGCCTCCCCCCCCCTGGCTCACACTGTGCAGCTCCAGCCCGGCATCGACGACATGCCTGACGGTCCCCATGGAGAAGCCGGCGTCCGCCAGCCAGTGGGTGACCACGATCCTGCGTGCCCAGACCCCCCCGGGCTGCTCCTGGCTGCTCTCGTACAGCCGCTGGACGTCTCGGCCCACGCCAGGGTGGAGGGGCAGCACCAGCAGGGGTCCCAGGCCGGGGTCCAGGGCCAGGGCCTCTGACCGGATGGCCTCACAGCACTCGTCAATCTCCTGCAAGGGGGGGGGGCGGAAAGAGAAAGATATTTAGCTGCAGGAGCCGCCCCAGGGAAGAGGAACTCAAGGGACAGCCCAGAAGCCGCCTACCCCAGGAAACTGCTATGATTACTATTCTTGATTGAATTTATATACCGCCCTATATCCAGGGGTCTAGGGAACCCGCTTGAAAGGCAGACCCCCAGACCCTAACATTGTTCACCTGCCTGCCCCCACAAAGACCCCCAAGAACTCACTATCTCATCTTATTTCATAAAATGGATATACAGCTTAATTGGAAAAAACCTCAAATAATTTAGAAGAACAAAACAGTAAGACCATGCAAAAACTTAAAAACCAGCAAGAAAATTAAAAGGCATCAGCATTCAAAACAACTAGGTAGACTTGCCTGGACCTTAAAGTTTTTAGCAGGTGCCCCCAAGAGGACAGTGGTGGCACCTGCCTGATATCAAGAGGCAGGGAGTTCCAAAGTGCAGAAGCTGCCACACTGAACTCTGGAGTTCTTGCCAGTGCAGAATGGGGCACCTGGATTGGTTCCAGTTCTGCCAACGGGCACATGCAGGTAAACTGTTCCCAAGTTGCTCAGGGCTTTAGATGCTCCTAGCAACCCCTTGAACTGGGCCCAGTAGCAAGTGGGCAAGCAGTGCAATCTCTGAGCCCAGGTGTCGGATGCTGGCAAGGCCTCCCTCCGCTCAGCAATCATGCTGCAGCATTCTGCACGCACTGCAGCTTCCAAATCCAGCGCGAGGGAAGCTCCATCTAGAGTGCATGGCAGTAATCCAGTCAGTGCCGGATTTACAGATAAGCTAAACGAGCTGTAGCTTAGGGCCCCACTCTCTTAAGGCCCCCCCAAAAAATTTAAATGAAAAAAACACCAAAATATAAGATAAAAAACAAGTAAAATAAAACCAAGTGTTTTGTGTTGTGTAGGCTCCTCTGATGTTAAGTCATGGGCTCCGCCTGGTCCCTAAAATATCCCTGGTTTGCTCCTTTCTATATACAGGGTGCTGACATTCTGCAAGGGCTGGTTGCATAAATGACCATATAGCATCTATTCAACACAAAAAACAGCAGCCATTTGTTGTTGACAAAGGACAGCTGGACATAGAAAAGACCCCATTACCTTCAGTAGCTGAGGGCCTCATCATACCCAAATCTGGCCCTGAATCCAGTCCTGAAATAACCAAGGCACAGACTACTCTGGCAAGGCTTTCCTGGTCCAGGAATGGCCGCAGGTGAAGAACCAGCCACAGCTGTCAAAGGCCCTTCTAGCTACAGAGACTCCCTGAGCCCCAGGGAGACAGAGCCAGGGCCAGAAACACCCCCAAACCTGCTCCTTCAGGGGACAGCAACCGCATTCGGGGGTTAAGGCAAGGCCTGGCACATTCGGGACACCCCTCCTGCTCTCTGCCTGCCTGGGGCCTCATCCAGACTGGAAAGGGAGGGCCAGGGATGCCTTGAGCCCCGCAGCCCGCGAGCCCCACCTGCTTGCTGGCCAGGAAGACCATCACGTCGCCAGGCTCCCTCCGCCGGTGCAGCTCCAGCGCAGCCTGGCAGGCGGCCAAGATGTGCCCCCCCGGCAGGGGCTGCCTGCAGGCCAGGCGGGGGGCTGGGCTGGGCTCCGGGACCCGCACCACAGGGGCGTCGGGGCAGAAGCGCCGCAGGGGCTCCTCCATCAGCGGCTCGGTCACCACCACCAGGCGCAGCTCTGGACGCTGGCGCTGCACGTCCTTCAGCAGCCCCAGCAGCAGGTCAGTGGGCACCGTCCGCTCCTGCGCCTCGTCCAGGACCACCACCCCGTACTGGTGCAGCAGGGGGTCCGACGTCATCTCCCGCAGAAGGACCTCGTCCGAGCAGAACCTGGAAGCCACAAGGTGCCTGGTGGGTGGGGTCCGGGGGGCAGGGCCCTCGATGCTTCCCCCCCCATTCTCCTGCTGCTGCTGAAGCTCCTGAGCAGGCAGAAGACTCAAGACCACCCTGCCCTTTGAATCCCCCCCCAATAACTGGACCCTCCTGGCAGGTCTCTCAAGAGCCTCATGGCAGAAGCTGGTGAGGAGGGACCACCCTGGGGAATAAAAGAATTGGGGATTTTGGTCCCCAAGGGTCAATGACAGAGGACCACCCAACCTCTGCTGAAAAACCTCCAAGGCAGGCTTATTTCCAGACCCTGGACCATCTGGGTTGCCCCCTTCTGCAAACATCGCAGCTTGTCAACATCCTTCTTCAATTTCGGCCCCCAGAATCGGACCCCGGACTCCAGGTGTGGTCTGACCGAGGCAGAAGAGAGCAGGACTATCGCTTCCCTTGATCTGGACGCCACGCTTCTAGAATAAGCCTCAAAGAACGTTTGCTTTTCTTGCTGCTGCCTCACACGGTTTCCTCTCGGGCTCCTGAGGCCTCTCATTAGGCAGGGCCTCCTCCATCGCCGCCGCCCTTTGCTTTTCAAGCTAGTCAGGACCTCCTTTTTCCGTCTCCCTCAAACTCTTCATGAGCAACTGTGTCCTTCTGTCCATGAGGCATTTCCGGCTGACCTGCCAATCCAGTTCTGCCCAGGCTGACTCCTGCTGCCTTTCAGGCTCCTGGTGACCCAGAGATGGGAGAAGGGGGAGGGGCGGCAGAAGCCGTGGGTGCATGGTCACCCCTCACCACTTCTCAGCCTTCCTTTCGCCTGTGGGTCAGAGGAGCTAGCTGGAGGGCGGGGCAAAGGTGCCCAAAGGGTTGCGCTTGGGTCCCTCGAGTCTTCTCTTTGGGGCCACCCAGAGCCTGGGGTGGGTTGAGCAGGACCACCCCTTCTGGGCCAGGTGATGGGTGCTATGGGGGAGTGTCTGGGGTGCTCCTCTCTGGGCTCCCCCCACCTGCCCCTTTCCTTCTGCAATGGCTGGGGGAGGGTATGGCAGCCATCTTCAAATATCTGAAGAGCTGGAAGACGGAGCAAGCTTGTCTCCTGCTGTTCCAGAGGCCAGGATCTGAACCCATGGCTTCAAGTTATAGGAAATAATAATAATAATAATAATAATAATAATAATAATAATAATAATAGTTTATTTATACCCTGCCCATCTGGCTGGGTTTCCCCAGCCACTCTGGGCGGCTCCCAATCGAATATTAAAAACACAATACAGCATTAAACATTAAAAACTTCCCTAAACAGGGCTGCCTTCAGATGTCTTTTAAAATTAGAATAGTTGCTTATTTCCTTGAGATTCCGACTCAATATCAAGAAGAACTTTCTGATGCTAAGAGCTGTCTGACAGTGGAAAGGACTCCCACCTTCCTTGGAGGTTTTTAAGCAGAGGTTGGGTGGTCGTCTGTCAGCTGCGATTCGTGCCTTGCAGGGGGCTGGGCTGGATGACCTTTGGGGGCCCCTTCAAGCCTGAAGCCTGCCTGGCCCCATTTGCACCAGGCCCAAGTGGGAGGCAGGCCAAGGAACGCCACTCCCCTGGCAGCCCAGGAGGGTCCCCCGCCTCTCACCTGAGCAGCGTCTCGGAGGTGCAGCAGTCTTCGTAGGGGATGCTGTAGCCCAGCTCATGGCCCACGTTGAGGTCCATTTCGTCAGCCACCCGCAAGGCCAGGCTGAGGGCGGCCAGGCTGTGGGGCTGCGTGCAAACCACTTGGCCGGGAGCAAACTGCAGAGAGAGGGCGTGCTCAGCACACCACTGGGGCACCTGGGGAAGGGAGAGGCGGCAGGTGAGGTCAGGCCAGGGGGGCTTGGCTACCCCTCCCCTCCAGGTGGTGCCATTCTGGACTCCACACTGCCCAGGCACCCATGGAAAAAGCCCACAATCCTCCACCTGGAGGGGGCAGAGGCTCTTGAAGGCCACCGAGCAGCTTATAACAACCTAAGAAGAGCTGGCTGGATCCCGCCAGGGGCCCATCTAGACCAGCATCTGGGTCTCACAGTGGCTGACCAGATCCCCCAAAGGGAAATCTGAAAGCTCAAGAGCAACACTCTCCCCTCCTGTGGTTTCCAGCAGCTGGAACTCAGAAGAAGCATGGCTGCCTCCAACTGTGGGGCTGAGCAGAGACGACACAGCCAGCAGAAACCCCCCTTTTGCAGGGTAGTGCAGTAGCAAAAGACCCTGCAGGCCGTCTGATTCGCCCAGCAGCAAAAAGAGAAAAGAAGAAAGAAAAAGAAATTGCTGCCTGGTCTGGAAAGAGAAAAAAGAAGAAGTGCCTAGACATTTTGTTTCAGTGCCCACCACCTAGGTTCCAGAAGCCCCATGGCTCTTAGCTTTCTTATCCCTGCTTCTAACACAATAATAATAATTTATTATTTATACCCCGCCCATCTGGCTGGGTTTCCCCAGCCACTCTGGGCGGCTTCCATCCAAATATTTAAAACAATACAGCACCAAACATTAAAAACTTCCCTAAACAGGGCCGCCTTCAGTTGTCTTTTAAAAGTAAAATAGTTGCTTATTGCCTTGACTTCTGCTGAGAGGGTTTTCCACAGGGCGGGCACCACTACCGAGAAGGCCCTCTGCCTGGTTCCCTGTAACTTGGCTTCTCGCAGCGAGGGAACCGCCAGAAGGCCCTCGGCACTGGACCTCAGTGTCCGGGCAGAATGATGCGAGTGGAGATGCTCCTTCAGGTCTACTGGGCTGTTTAGGGCTTTAAAGGTCAGCACCAACACTTTGAATGGCGCACAAGAAGTTTCTCCAGATGTCTCCCCCTCTCCCTCCAGCCTTTTTCTTCAGCATCTGAGGAGTGGTGTCATGTCCCTGCTGGGTCTTCCTTGCTCCAGGGAAAACACCCAAGCATGAGCAGGATCCAGCCCCCCAAATGACAGGCAGGCCCATCGTCCTGGGGTGGAGGGGTTGCCAGCTGCCAGCAAGGACATCCCCCTCCCCAAAGCAATAGGCATGGAATGTGATTCCACCTTAGTGCCTCGGACACAACACCCCACAGAAGAACAGCTGAGGCCAAGTCTCCCAGGGAGGTTTGGGAAGTGTGGGCCAGGAATGCCCCAGCCCAGGGAGACCAGCAGAGCTTCCCTTCTGCTTGCTGGGAGCCACCTCTACCAGCTATATATATTGATCTGCCTCCATGGCTGGGGGGTGAGGGGTCTGCTTCTGAACCCCAGTTGCTGGAAACCACAAGAGGGGGGAAAGTGCTCTTGCCCTCGTCTCCCACTGGGGCACCTGGGAGAGCAGGGTGCTGCCCCGATCCAGCAGGCTCTCCTTAATTTACAAAGGTGGGTTTCTTGCTTGCTACTGATCAGCAGGAATTTCAATGAAACCAATAGAGAAAGGGCAAGCGCCACTCAGATTCCTCCCTGCCCCCTCCATGCCCACCGCTGTGCTAATACCAGATAGCCAGGTGAGCAGATGCCCCCTGGGCTACGGTGCTCAAGATTCTCCTTGGGCAAACAGGTGTCCTTCCGTGTTCAGAGGAAGGCTGCGTCCAATGCGCCCCGCCCAGGCCAAAGTCCACCTCCCTGTGGCTTCTCCTTCCATGTCAGGAGAGGCTCTGCCTGTAATCTGCCCGCCTGGCTCCCAAGCGCTCCCCCCCCCCCCCATGCTGAGGGCAAAAGCTGGTTGTAGGCAAGGAAGGAGAAGCCAGCCCCTGCCAAGAGGAAAAGGAGTGAAATGCAGCTGAAAACACGGGCAGCATTAAGATAATTTCAACAGTGCAAACAAGTTTTGACAGATGCAGTAATGGAATACTGAATGATACAGCTTTTTGTAAAAGATGCAGGGATTTATGATATCTAAAATGAACCATGGAAAGAGAAGCAAAGTCATTGATATCTTAAGGATGTAAAATGAGAATTTAAAATGGTAAAACAGAAAACTTAATTTAAAAATTATACATATAAAGAAAGAAAAGGGCTGAGGCCACAAAGCTCCCCCCTCCCACCATGATGATGTACCCCTATCTATGCCAACAGAGAATTTGTGCATTCTCTGTCAGGAACCCCAGGTCAAGGAGAGGCTGGCCGGCATCAGAGCTGAGAGAAACCTCAGGCTGCCTGGAGACCGAGGCAGGGGCACACCTTGGCAGGTAAGCAAGCAAGTTCAGACGACAACGCAGCACCCAAGGCCACCCACACAGCCTCTTGGGACGGAGGAAGGGGAGAGTCTCTCACCCCACCCCCAGGAATAACAACAACAACAATATATTACTTATGCCCCATCCATCTGGCCAGGCCTCCCCAGCCACTCTGGGCTGCTTCCAACAGAATATTCTAAACACGATAAAACATCAAACATTAAAAACTTCCCTAAACAGGGCTGCCTTCAGATGTTTTCTAAAAGTCGGATAGTTGTTTATTTCTTTGACACCTGATGGGAAGGCGTTCCCCAGGGCGGATGCCACCACCGAGAAGGCCCTCTGCCTGGTTCCCTGCAACTTCACTTCTGGCTGTCAGGCATATTATTTTTCTTTAAATATTTTACTCTCTTTCCACAGCACAGCCCCCTTCCTCCTCTCTTGGGTGGCGGCTGCTGCCAGCCCAGCTGGGCCCCCTCACCTGGGTGCTCTTGCCGGCCCCTGGCTCCCCAGAGACCAAGACGATGCTGCTGCCGCCCTCCAGGTGCTCCAGGAAGAGGAACTTGCAGCCCCAGATGGGGAGGTCACGGCGCTGGCGCAGCAGCTCATAGTAGCGGGAGGAGAAGGGCAGCCCGTCGTAAGGATTCACCTCCAGGTCACCCTCGCCACTCACAGACAGGCCTTCTGTGTGGCTGCCGCCCTCCTCCTCGTCCTCGTCCTCCTCTTCTTCATCCAGGAGGGAGCTCAGCCCATCTGACTGGTCCAAGGGGCCAGAGGGGTCCTCTGCTGCCGCTGCCGCCATGGCAGTCCAGCTCTCAGGGTCTCCCAGGAAACCTGCCGAGAGGAGAGGAGGGGTCAGAAGAGCTGAAGAAGGAAGAGGTGCAGAAAGGGGTCCCTGGAAGCCCACCCAAGGGACTCTGAGTGCGAGATCACGTGAAGCTGCGGCGCTTCTGCCTCGGGGACAAAGGGCTCTTGGCTCTGATCTCCTGGACCTGCCCAAATGTCAGACGGGGAGGAGGGAGCTGGTGCAAAGGGGGGTCAATGACTCCAGGCTCCCGAGGAAGAAGGCTGCTCCCTGCCCTCCTCCAGACCCCAAGGGAGAGCAGCTGAAAGGGCTCAGCTCCCCCACTGGCCCTGGATGGGGGTCAGAGAGAGAGAGAGAGAAGAAACGGGGCTCCCCTCCTAGAATTGCGGAGTTGGGAGGGACCCCCAAGGGTCATCCAGCCCAACCCGCTGCAAGGCAGGAATCGTACCCCATGCCCAAGCCCCGAGTGGGAGAGAAGGGAGGGGAAGAGGCCGGGGGCAGCCGGGGGCGGCCAAGCTCGGCGGGGAGGGCCGGGCGGAGCCGAGGCTGCCGCTGCCCGGTGCCAAGCAGCCAGCTCGCAGGGCGGCATCCTCCCCGACACGTCAGCCAGGCCGGCTGGCCGGGGGGGGCTCCGCAGAGACCGGCAACCGGGGAGACCCCCCCACCCCGAGAGCGCCTGGCCGCTGCTGCCCCAGGCGGGAGGGCGGGGGTCCCGATCCCGGCGCTGCGCCCCCGACGCCCCCCCCGGACCCCCCCCCGCCCCGTCGGGCCTCACCTGTCTCACCTGCGCCGCGCAGGCGACGGAGCGGGAGGGGAGGGCGCGTGCGCGTGACCGCGAGCGGCCAATGGCCGCCGGACTAGACGGCTGGCTCTCCAGCTGGGGGGCGGAGCCGGGCGGCACTTCCGGTCTCCTCCCCGCCTCCTGTGACGTCACGCACACCTGGCGGGGCGGGGCGGGGCTCTTCTCCCGCCCGGGCGCGCAGGCGGGGGAGGCGGGTCGAGTCTCGGGGTCCCGGCGCCGCCTGCACGGGCTGGCAGCAGCAGCAGCAGCGGCAGCTCTGGCCCCGGCGCGCTCCACGGAGGGGGGTCTTTACGCCCCTTCGCTGCAGCCTTTCCCGGGGCGCGCAAGGAGGAGCCCACTTGCCCCCCCCCGAATGCTGCTGCTGCCCCTTCACTTGGACATGTCCCCCAGACAAGCCCACCCCGAGCGCTGCCCTGGCTGACTTGGCGCGGAGGGGCAGGAGGCCTTGATGCCCGGGACACGTTGGGCAAGGTGGGCAGGAGGCGAGGGCCGCCCGGGACTCTGGCCAGGTGGGGGGAGCGACCTAGGCAGGCCGGCAGGGAGACAGAATGCAGCATCCTTGTGGTGCCAGCTGCTCCTTGGCTCACTTCCTTGAGCTCCGCAGTCAGGAGCAGGCTGAAGGGTTGCCATCTCCCAGACTGAGACTTTGGGCAGCTCGGTGGCTTCCTGCCAATTTAAAATAGCAGGGGAAAGAAGGAGGAAGGCTTTGAGTGCCACTGCTTACCCAGATCATATCTTGCCAGCCATCGGACCTCACTGGCCCCCTTGTTGCTTCCAGGCCCAGTTCACTGAAAGGTGTGCACTGAATGACAACGAGATGCAAAAATTACACTCGGTAACTCGAGCTTAAATACATGTTAAACAGACACACCTTTAACCTTGTACAGCAGCAGATGGGTAATAAACTTGAAACAAAATAAAAAAAATTCCTTCCAGTAGCACCTTATCTCCCTGGAGCTGGACCATAAAGAAGGCCGATTGCCGAAGAATGGATGCTTTTGAATTATGGTGCTGGAGGAGACTCTTGAGAGTCCCATGGACTACAAGAAGATCAAACCTCTCCATTCTGAAGGAAATCAGCCCTGAGTGCTCACTAGAAGGACAGATCCTGAAACTGAGGCTCCAATACTTTGGCCACCTCATGAGAAGAGAAGACTCCCTGGAAAAGACCCTGATGTTGGGAAAGATGGAGGGCACAAGGAGAAGGGGACGACAGAGGACGAGATGGTGGGACAGTGTTCTCAAAGCGACCAGCATGAGTTTGACCAAACTGGGAGGCAGCAGAAGACAGGAGGGCCTGGCGTGTTCTGGTCCAGGGGGGTCACAAAGAGGCGGACACGACTAAACGACTAAACAACAACAGCACCTTAGAGACCAACTAAGTTTGTCATTGGTATGAGCTTTCATGTGCATGAAGTATCTGAAGAAGTGTGCATGCACATGAAAGCTCATACCAATGACAAACTTAGTTGGTCTCTAAGGTGCTACTGGAAGGATTTTTTTATTTTGTTTCGACTACGGCAGACCAACATGGCTCCCTATCTGTATCTAAAACTGACTTGAAGTGATTGATAATATAAACATTTTAAAGGAACAAAGGCAGAGTTAAACTATGGAACTCATGCCTGCGGGAGGCAGTTATGGCTCCCAACTTGGATGGCTTAAAAGAGGATTGGACAAATTCACAGAGGGCTATTGATGGCTTCTAGCCAGGAGGGCTCTGTCCTGCCTCCAAAGTCTTCCTATATTAGCTTAGAATGAATGAAGGTCCCCCCGTCTTTGAAGGAATCTGAGCTGTGTGCATTTGCACAGTCAGACCACAGAAATCTGACTTTCATTTTGCTGGAATATTCTCTTCTGATCCACCCAGTTCAGCTAACAGTGAAAGGTTGCACAGGGGTTTGGGATGGTGGCCTGCTCTGGAAGGATCCAATTAATTCCCTCCCATGGGGAGCAGTGAGTCTCCTGTCTGGAGGGGCCTTTGATTTCACCTTGGCCAAGGGCAGCCTCCCTCCTGAGCTCGGATTCAGAGCCGCCCTCTGATGCACAAAGGGCCCAGAGCTGAACGGCCTTTGCAAGGGGAAGGAGGGCAGCCGGCTGCCAATGGTCCCTTTGTGAAATCCTGCCACCTTACCTGGCTGTGTGGCTTCCTGCAGGTCCTTGATGTTCAACACATAAATGCTTAATTGATTCTGAGAGCCCCAAGAAAGAGAGTCTGGGATGGGCTGGAGGCATCATCACTTGCCCACCCTCCCTCCCAGGTTTTGATCAGTGAAGTTGGATTTTCTCAAGGAGCAACAAGAGCAAACCCCCCTTTCCAACCAAGCAATTGCCCCCTCCATTTGGGACCAGGCTTTGCCTCTGGGGTGGCATTTAAAATAGGGCACTCTGCCACTTAGATTGGATTTTTCCAGCTCCTCTGGTCTTGTCAGGGTGGGGGCATGAGGGAAAAGAGAGGGGGGGTCCCCTTGGGCGGCCCTGTTCCCATCACTTGTTACTTTATTTTTTGACTTTGCGATTATCACAGATCAAAAAGCAAAGGATCAAAATCGGGGAAGGAACCCACGGAAGTGGGGGCAATTTGAGAAAGCTGCCCAACTAATTGAGCCAGTGGTGGATTGGGCAGAAAAGACTGATGATGCTATCAAAGGCTGATTAATGTTCTGTAATTTTTTATTCTGATCAATGGGTAGTTGTCAGATTTCCTGCTTTTTTAATTCAAGGGCGCAGTTATGATCATGAAAACGCATTTCAGCAATATTGAACATGAAAGCTTATAATTGAGTTGTTTCCCCATTAAATAAGCCAATGTGAAAATGCATCTGAAAGGTAGCCAGTGCCATCACTTCCTGTCTACTGTGAGTAGACAATAAAAAGCCACTCCAAACCCCTTTGGGGGTGTCCCTGAAGGTATCTGAGCTCTGCTGCCTGTCCTTCTCTTTCTTTGGGGTCTTCAGATGCTGCTGGGAGCCGCTCAGGAGAGCAACTGTGGGTGGAAGAAAACCGTCACCAGAGGGCAGCAAACGGGAGCTATTTGCCTTCTCACTTGGTGAAAAATTAACCCACCAGCTTCCCTTAACTGGAAGCCAAATAACGCCAGATCCCTTTTATGCTACATGGCTTCAGGGATCCAGTGCCTGACTAGAGAAGAGTGAGCCAAAGCCAGCTGTTAGTCAGGGATGCTGTAGCCATGATTCTGGCACTGAGTGGGGCTGGACTAGTAACTCAGTTTTCAATGTTTGATGTTTTATTTTGTTTTTAATATCCTGTTGGAAGCATCCCAGGGTGGCCGGGAAGGCCCAGCCAGATGGGCGGGTTATAAGTAATAGATTATTATTATTATTATTATTATTATTATTATTATTATTATTATTCAGAGCAGATCCATTGGATTGAATGCACATGGCCATGTTTCACCCATTAATTCCAGTGGGTCTACTTAGTTGACTACTGTCCCTTGTTTTCGTCAAACCATTCAAAGGAGTGATTATGACACCATCCAATTCAGCCTGGGTGGGAGGAGAAAGCAAGAGGGGTGTCCACCCACTGTCACTTTGAATTTCGGAAGAGGGACTTTTCTCCAAAGGGAGGCTGTTGGCTGAAGCGGAAGGGGAGATGCAGAGGCCAACCCCCCTGTGGAAGATCGGAGATCAGAAGAATAGACTGGCAGAGAAATGTACATGACAGATGACAAAAGGTCCAAGGAGATGCCAGCAAGCCTAATGAGCGGAGTCAAGGAAGCCACCAAAGGTTGAGTCTGAAAAGTGCATTTATTGACATAAGGAAGAGGAGGAGAAGCACAAACTCCAGCAAACCACAAGCATGAAGGTGAGCAAGCAAACATGAAGGCAGGCAAAGCACGTTTCTTTAGAGGCTGCAGGGTGTGGCTCCACTGCTGCTCTTCCCAAGGGCATTTCTGGAGTGCTGCGCGGACCCAGCCTGCCTTCCATGCTATATGCATGAAACTGCAGGGAGAGGATCTTGGGTGATGCTGAGCACAGCCGGCTCTGCTATTTCGGAGGGATGCAGCCTGTTAAAGACACGTTTGCATTTTGGGCAGGCCCCAGGACTCAGACCTGAACCTGGCTGCCCAGGTCTCTGCAGTGGCCAGGAGCGCATTTGCACAGCGAAGGCTAGTGTGCCAACTGTGCCCCTTCCTTGAGATGTCTGAGTTGAAGCTGCAGTGACACACGCCTCAGTTCCATCCCGTCTGGACTACTGTAATGCGCTCTACGTGGGGCTGCCTTTGAAAAGGGCTCAGAAACTTCAACTGGCTCAAAAAGCCGCAGCCAGAGTGCTGAGCAGGGCTGGTTATGGGGAGAAGACGACTCCCTTGTTTCAGCAGCTCCACTGGCTACCGGTCTGTATCCAGGCACAATTCCAAGGGCTGGTTGTGACCTATAAAACCCTACATGGCTGAGCTCCAAACTATCTGAAGGACCGTATTCTCTCATGCCAAACTGCCTGCGTTTGGAGATCTTTGAGGGGAGCCCTTCTCTTGCTCCTGCCCCCCTCACAGGCCCACTTGGTGGGGGTTGTGGGAGAGGGTCTTCTCAGTGTCTGCTCCCAGACAACTTTGGGACTCCCTCCCTAGAGAAGCTTGACTGGCTCCCTCCTTGTTGTCCTCCTGCCAGCATTCCCTTGATCCACCAAGCTTGTAACTCAAGAAAGAAAGGAAGGGAGAAAGAAAGAGAGGAAGGAAGGAAGGAAGGAAGGTAGGAAGGAAGGAAGGAAGGACTTGTTTTTGAGAAACCCATACTGGGTCTTAGTAATCACAGCATCTTTTTCCAGCTGCTCACAGACTAAATCACAACCAAAACATCCCTGAGAGACAACCATCCTGTGTCTCTCAGTGCACGCAAATGAACCCCTCTTTGCTCCCATTCACTCCCATGGAGCAGGAGAAAACCTCCGCACTCCAGCCCAGGCCTGTTAGGGAGAACCCTGGAGGAAGAAGAAAAGCCCGCCAGCGAGATGCAGGAAAGCTAGCTCTCAATTGGGCAACACAATGGCCTGACGCAGCTGTGATGCACCTGGAGGGTCAACCTCTTGGCCAGAGGTGAAATGAGGCTTTATTTCACCCGGGTCAAAGACCCAGTTTGGCATCCCTCTACGCACATTTGCGCACACGCACACACATGCTGGGAGCCTCAGTGGTGCCCCTCTGGAGGCTGCACTCGGGGCAAAAAACCTGGCTAGCCCCCCCCCCCGTAGCACTGTCTCTGTCTTGGCAGTGCCATGCCTTGGCCCCTGCTAAGGAGATATCAAAACAACCCCTCACTTTGTGAGGGGGAACAAAATGCAGCACGTGAGCAGGAAATGGAGAAAAGGAGGACAATTCTTGTGTTGCCTGATGTGAGAGCCAAATCCTGGCATGTAGATGCTGGACCCTGAGGAAAGCATGGTGGGGGTGCAGGAGAAGTGAGATATTCATGGCAGAGAGATTTTCTCCCCCCCCCCAAGGCCTGAGGGCAAGGATGAGTCAGTGATGAGTGAGGCAAGCAGAGTAAAGGCCCAGAGGGAGCGGGAAGAGGTGGGAATATTCAGCGCCATATTCAGAGTCCTTCCCCTTCTCGCTCTGAACAAACAGTTTGGGCTGAGAGGGAGAGAGAGAGAGAGAGGAGAGAGAGAGGAGAGAGAGAGAGAGAGAGATCTCCTATGGCACAGAGAGGATGGGGTGGCATTTGGGGGGGGGGGTGAGTGGACAAGGCAGGAGCTAGAGGCTGGACCTTCCCAGAAACCCCTGCAGCCAGCCCTCCTTCTGGAGGAAACTAGCCTTCCTGTTAGGTCAGGGATAGGCAACCTAAGGCCCATGGGCTGAATGCGGCCCAATTGCCTTCTCAATGCGGCCGGCGGACAGTCTGGGAATCGGCGTGTTTTTACATGAGTAGAATGTGTCCTTTTGTTTAAAATGCATCTCTGGGTTATTTGTGGGGCAACCCCCCCCCCAACTGTTAACGGAGAAATCTGAGGGCTCCCTTGGACCAAAAAAAAAAAAAAAAAAGGACACCATCCAGGAATACCAGAGCAAAACAGCAGCCAGTAAGCTTGGTCTTTATTGAAGACTGTCGCGACAGGACTCCCACCTGCCACCAGGTGGAACAAGATGGAAGCCCTGAACAAAAGAAGACCCCAACTTTTATTAGCTACTAATCCCCCGTGCTACACCCCTAAGATTACATCATAACTACATCATGACTACATCATTGACACATCACCAAGAGGAGGGGTTCAGGGAGGAGTTGTGGTGGTAACCCGAGTGTCTCGTCACCTCTCTGGTTCCTCCTTTCCCCTCCCCATGATTACATTCCTGAGGACAAAGGGGCGTTTGCAGTTTCCTGCCCCCAGAGGGAAGGGCTGGTCACTGTCCTTTGTTTCAGTCTGTACTTCCATGTGCAGGTCCTTTGTGAGGCTGTGGATGTGTTGGCTGCCTTGTTTCAAGTCTCCCCTCTTTGATAGTCCTTCCTTCATGGTGTAAAATAAAAGTGGAACGGTACAGATCCGATGTACGGGTGATTTCCTATGAATTTATAACAGAAGTGTTGCATATGTCGTGTGTGAGTGTGTCATGTTTGTACAAACTGAATGATGGGGGGGGGTTTCCTGCAACACCCCCAATATAGTCCGGCCCACCACATGGTCTGAGGGACGGTGGACCGGCCCCCTGCTGAAAAAGTTTGCTGACCCCTGTGTTAAAAAGGGTAAAGGGACCCCTGACCATTAGGTCCAGTCGTGGCCGACTGGGGTTGCAGCGCTCATCTCGCTTTACTGGCCGAGGGAGCCAGCGTACAGCTTCCGGGTCATGTGGCCAGCATGACTAAGCCGCTTCTGGCGAACCAGAGCAGCGCATGGAAACGCCATTTACCTTCCCACCGGAGTGGTACCTATTTATCTACTTGCACTTTGACGTGCTTTCGAACTGCTAGGTGGGCAGGAGCTGGGACTGAGCAACGGGAGCTCACCCTGTTGTAGGGATTCAAACCGCTGACCTTTCGATTGGCAAGTCCTAGGCTCTGTGGTTTAACCCGCAGCGCCACCCGCGTCCCTTGTTAAACCCTGTGTTAGGTGGTCACAGAATCATGGAGCTGGAAGGGGCCTCAAGGGTCATCTAGTCCAACCCCCTGAAATGCAGAATCTTTTGCCCAATGTGGGGCTCCACCAGGAGGCAATGAAGAAGATGAATGGGAGGGGGCTGTGGGGAGTGAGAAGGGGGTCAGGTAGCAGGCAAGAGAGTCTTGAAGGGAGGCTGCCTGGCTGCCCTCCACAGAAAAAGGGAAAGAGAAGGGGAGCCAGAGATGCAGGATCTGGCCTCTTGCAGGCCCACACCTTCTGCGTCCGCAGGGAGGAGTCTGGGGTGGTGGGCTTGGCTGCTCCACCTCATGCAGCTGCAGCTCTGCGAAGGGGAGGCCGGTCTTGATGCCAGCCAAGGACACCGGCGGGCGAGGAAAGTGGGCCAAGGACCCAGCCAGCGCCACCCATCCCCATCCTGCTGAACAAGGAAGGAATAGAAATCAATCCCGATTAGCTTGGCAGGAGAGCGGCTGCAGAGGCAGCAGCCCAGCCCTTGCCGATGCCTGGCATGCAGCCAGAGGGCACCGGGGTCAGGGCCACCTGGCGCCTTCCCTGGGAATAAGGGCAGTGGGGTCCCTGCCTGCTCCAGGCTGCACTCTTTCAACCCGCCAGCCAGCCAGGACTGACTTGCGCAAGTGCAAGAGGGGAGCTGAGCTCACAACCAGCTCCTGGAGAGGGAGAGGGCTCTGCTTCAGAGTAGCCCCCCCCCCAGCAGGGCAAAAGCAGCCTGCAGAGCCCTCCAGGCCAGGAGGACACAGGTCCACCTCCTCACCAGACCAGCCACGAGGCCAACAAGGCCCTGGCAAGGCTCAGCCAGCCAGAAGCGCAGGAGTCTTTTCTGGGGACTGATGTGGCGAGCTCAGCCAGCTGGAAACATCCGTTCTGGCAGGCCCAGGGCTCCGATTCAGGTGAACTTGCTGCAGCCCCAGGAACGGAAGCAGAGAGCCAAACGGGATTTACGTTGCAATCAAGGGCACAGGAGGAGCCTAGCAGCAGCAGGATCAGGCCAACGGGTTCGGGTCCTCCTCACACTGGCTGGCCAGAGGGAAGTGCACAAGGGGGACCTGAGCCCACCCGAGACCCCCAGAAACTGGAGGCAGAGCACAGCTGTTGGGGATCGCAGCCTTGCCCTCCCCATGAATTTGCCTTAATCCTCTGTTAAAGTCATTGGGCGTCACCGCCTCTTGTGGGAGGGAGTTCCACAGTTCAGCTACACACTGCGTGAAGAAGTTCTTCCATTTGTTTGTCCCAAATCTCCCAACGTTCAGTACTAGATGTTGGGATGCCAGCAGGCCCAGCTCCGGCAGCAGCAGCAGCAAGCAGCTCTGGCTCTCCCAGCCCCACCCATGGCCACTCCACCACTGCCCTTCCCTGACCTGCAGGTTCCGGATCGTGGGCTCTACTGGTCAAAACGGGAGTCTCAGCGATTGCCCTCTCCCACCAGAAACAAACCAGGGCTGCTCCAAGAAAACACAACTGGCAAAAAGGAGCCTTAGGCCCTGATGGGACACCCCTGCCCCCTTACTCACTTGTGATTGGCCAAGCGGATAGCCAGCCAATGAGGGGTTTTTTTATTTTAACAAATTATTCCCCCCCTTCATGCTGTGGCCCCCAATTTACACAATTTTCACCTGTGCCCCCCATGGAATAGCCTGGGGGCCCTAGGGGGCCATATGCCGCCCCCCCCCCCCCCCGGTTGGCAAACACTGATGACCCTCCAGGGTCCCTTCCAACTCTGCAATTCTGTGATTCTATGCCGCAGTAAAGGCAAAGACCATGGTCAGCTGCAGTGACAGAGACACCCACCCAGCTGCCCTCAGACCCAGCCTGGCAAGACCTCCTGCCTCAGGTGAGACTATAGGAGCATCAGAGGAGCTGGGAAAACATCAGAGGAAGAGAGCAGGGCCACTCTGGCTAAGAAGGCCCTGCTTGGCCAGCAGGAAAGAAAGCAATCCGGAGGAGGCAGGCAGCCATAGGGACCTCCAAGGCCAGGGCGGGGGGCCCCAGGGCAGTGTGAGCCCACCTGCCTGCTGAGGACGAAGAAGGCAGCTGGGAGGCAGCGCAGGGGTGACTGACCTTCTAGGGTGAGGCAAGGCAAGGCAAGGCAGCCTTCTTGGAAGGGGTGGGGCTGGATTAGCAACCAGGAGATCTGTCAGCTTTCATCAAGTCGCCCCTGATTTCCTCATCCTTCTCTCTGCCTCCACCTGCAGAGCCCACAGGAAAGTCAAAGCTGATTTAGGTAACCACCTGAATCGTTGTCAGTGACTATTGTTGCAGGCCACCCCAATCTCCGAGTCATGAGAGATTTCAGGGGTTCCAGGTGCTTACCTAGGGGGTTCGCTTCCCTTGAAATGAGCCTAACCTGAGCCTAAGATGGAGGGCATTAGCACCCCAAAAGGTCTTGCTTCTCTTAGTCACAGCTTTGAATGAAGCATGAATCAAGCATGGCTCTGTCTCTCGCTTCTGCCTGGTTCCACACTGGCTAGAGTCCTTCTCCGCACCAGACAGGTGAGGACAGGCAAGGCACGCAGTCTTTTGTTATGCTCATCATTGTGCTTAACTACTCAGATTCACAACTATTGCCTAGATTAAAGAGAAGCTGATGGAGGTGCTCAAATGGCAAGCTATGGCCATTATCTTACAACTGCCCAGCAAGCAGTGGAATTTTCCACCAGTTTTTCACCTGTACTGGGCAGAGGACTCCAATAATTAGAAGGGGCTCAGGACATCAAGAAGACTGACTCCTCAGTCTCACAATAGTATGAAAGAACTGGATCAGATGTGGCTAGAATGTCCCCACTTGCTGGGAGGAACCTAAGAGGAAGAGGAGGAAGAAGACATCTGGACCTTTGCACCAGATCTCTCCTCCTGGAAATGGAATCCAGGTGGTTCAGTCATAGGTTCTTTTACCTCAGCAGAGCCATTGGAGATGGCCTAACAGGGGCAATGACAGTGAGTTATGATCAAAGGTTTGCTGACATAGTATTTTCAAACAACAGAAGTGACTCTCATGGCTGATGTCGGCAGTTTAGGAGCAAAACAATGTGCAATACTCATTAGGTTGTGCAGGTTAAATGACAGAGAACACACCAGGTTTCAGGAAGAAAACTGGTTAGGAGCAGTGCAAGCTGCCACATTTCTGTACTGGAGCTTACATGGTTGGGAGACCAAGCCCAGAAGAACCAGCCAGCGCTCTGGTGCTGTTTTCAGGTGCCACTGGTCAGCTGAAGACAGCAGACCTTTCTCCAGTTCCTGCTTGGCTGGCAGCAATCATGCAGCTGCTTGCATCAAATAATGTGACCCATGGAAGAAAAGGAAGCAGGAAAGGGGTGGGCAATGGGCTCTTGGTGTCCCTGGTGTCCCTCTTTTGCTCTGTGAAGCAGGAGGAAAGGCTTCTTCATCCCCACCGCAGAGCGTGGAGTTTGCTCTTTTCTTCCCAGTGCAAGAAAATGTTGGTAGCTTCACTTTCCTAATAGCCTCTGTCAGCGCCTTTGCTTTGTGAACAAAACGTTCCCCTCCAAGCTGTACACCAGCATCATGTCCCTGTTCTCGGAACGAGAGGTGACACTCTGTGCACACACCGCTTGACAGGAAGGGATGGAAGTGGTGCGGACGGACACCCCAAAACCAGCTCACGATGCGCCTGGACTCAAGGCTGTTGTCTGGCCAAGCGACTCAGGAAGAGGAGGGCTGGTCTGTGACATTTCGCTCTGTCGAACCCCATAAACATTTGTTCTGGCCAGAACTTTTGTGGCATCCCAGACCTGTCCCCACTCAGGTATTTGTGTCGGTCAGTCAGTTTGGCCAGGGATGGATCCTCCACCAGGACTCTTCTGCCCGGTAAGGGCAACACCATCAGCTAATGAACTGACCCAAACCCTGAGATCATCATCGGAGGCCCTTCTTCGTGTGTCTCCTCCACAAGAGGTCTGGAACACAAGGACAGGCCTTTTCTGTGGTGGCTCCCCATTTGTGGGGTGCTCTCTGCTGGGAGACTCACTTGGTGCCTTCATTACATCTCTTTAGGCACCAGGCAAACACATTCCTCTCCTCCCAGGGCTTGGGCTAACTAAACTATCTATAGGGGGTTTTGTTTTTGTTTGTTACTATATTATGCATTTTTGTGTTTCTGTATTGTAAATCACCATGATTCTAGGATGAAGGGCAGCATATAAATTTATAAATAAAAATAAAATAATGGTACCCAGTTAGTCTGGGCATGGCCTGGTGATTATCTGCTTGTGGTACCACGGAGGTGGTCTTTTTCATGGGTGGCACCAGTGTTGCAGAATGCCCTCCCTTTGAGATTGGAGAGGCATTGCCCCAACTTCTGAAGACACTGAATTCGAGATTATGTTGCCTTAACATGTTTTTTTTTAACCTATTTAAATTGTTTCACTTCTTATCTGCTTGTTTTATTGTATATTTTAATTAAGAATGTTTTGATGTTACTGTGTAATTAATTATGGACAGATTTCACAGTTGTAAATTGCTTAGAAGCCATTTGGGCATATAAGTGGTATATAAATTAATAAATCATCATCATAATCCTGTTGTCATACAATGAAATGGTTCACTTGACATTGCGAGATGCCTCAGTATGGGTTTTGGAGAAGCGTGACTTCCAGCTGCCATTTAATGCTCTCAGAATGCAAGGAGGAGGCTGCTGCCCTCCCCAAGGGTGTCTGCCCCACACCCCCTCTCTGTCTGCTGCTGTGAGGCTTCCTGGAGGGGAGAGGAGACCCTCCTGGTGCCTGAGCTTCTGTGCCAGAATCACACCCAGTCCTTGCCACAACACTGAATATCTGCTGGGCAGTTTTTGCACCCTTCCCTCTGTGCACCTAAGGAGGAAAGAGTCCATGTCCACAGGCCGGACTTCAGGAGCCACTTTGCCTTCCTTGCCACTTGAAATCAGGAGCCTTGAAGGGCCACCAGCCACGCCTGGGGGGTGGGGTTGCCCTGCAGGGGCAGAAAGCAGTGCTCTCGGCCCAAGCGGCTGATGAATGTTCAATTTCTATTCCCATCAGCCTCCAGAGTGGAGTTGTCTTCATTCACACAAATGGTGCCTCGGACAACCCCACTGTCCTCTGCTCCAGCGTCACTGTGGCCCTTTCCAGCAGCTCCCTTGACCTTCAGAATGATGAGTGTCTCATTTTCACAGAATCTTAGAAGGGTAGAGTTGGAAGAGAACTCCAAGGGTCATCTAGTCCAACCCCCTGCAATGCAGGGATCGCAGCTAAGGAATCCCTGGCAAGTGGCCACCCATGTCTTGGCTATGGGGGGGGGGGAGGGCTTCCCCCCGGAGACATTTCTACTTCTGGCTCACAAAGGAGTCTGATTTATTCCATTCGTTTAATCAGATTTCTATGCCCCTGAATCATCTTAGAGATTGCCCCAGGCCACACACTGGCCCGGCCCTTGTTGGGACCTCGGCTGGAAAGGGGCCTTCCAAAATAGCCCCCGACCTTCGGAACGAGGCAGACCGGGGTCCAAATCCGGCAGGGCTGGGGGAACAGAAGCAGCAGCAAACCCCAGCCCCCCAAGAGGGCCAATCCTGCCAGGAAGCGGCGGCACCGGCTAAGCCCGGGAGGGGGTGTCCGCCACGCCCTCTGCACATGCTCGGAGGCATCTTCTCCCGCGCCAGGGCCAACCCGGGAGGCAGAGGAGCATCCCCGGGACGTGCAGCTGCTGCCGGGGCTCCGCTCGGGGTCGCGCACGTGGCCCAGGCGAAGCCCCGCCCAGGGAGGAGGCAGCGGCGGCGGCGGCGGAGCGCCGGTCGCTCTCCCGGGAAGGCGCGACGCTCCCCGCCCGCCCCGGCTCCGCCTCTCTCGGCCGAGCGCTTCGGCGGCGGCGGCGGCGGCTCGTCCTCCTCGCGGCCGGAGGACCCTCTCGCCGGAGAGCGAGCAGGCAGGCAAGGAGCGCGCAGCGGGGACGGAGGGGATCCGGAGCAGCCGCCGCCGCCAGGGATGGCAGGGCGCGCGATTGGCAGGGGTCTTTTTTGTGGCTGCCATGGGGGGGGGGAGGCAGCCCCTCTTCCGCGCCAGGGCAGCTGCTTGGCATGCAGAAGGCTCGCCCGCGAATGGCTTCGCCGGCCTGGCTTCCCCGGAAGACAGCCGCTGCTGCCAGCCCGTGTCGCGAAGGCTGAGCTAGGTGGACCAAGCCTCGGCTTGGCTACTCCACACACTCACACGCACACCCTGCTACGGAGCCGTGGCTGCTGCCTCGGCCGGGCGGATGCTGCGAACGAACGTCTTTCTGGATCGCGGCGCGGTGGCTGGGCGCGCAAGCGGAATGGGGGGCGGTGGGAGCCTTTGGGGAGCCCTTGGAAGCGGGTGGGGGCTAGTCTGTGGCGCCTGTGGGGGGTTAGATTGCCTCCAGCCCCAAAAAAACCCTTTGAAAGAGACAGTAAGGCGCCAAGGGTGATCTGTCCTGGGGGTGGAAAGTTTGCTCCGCGACGCCTGCGGTGTTTAGGGGAACTTCGGAGAGTCGCCGCTTTCCCGTCCGCAGCTCCCTTGGCGGGAGGGGGGGCGGCTGGTGGTGACGATTGTGTTTTCCGGTGTCTTAAAGTTTAGGCTGGGGCCAGAAGTCCTGTGGTCCGGGGGCTGGCTCCTCCTGGGTTTTAAGGAGGGTTCTGGGGATTATTGGAGGGGGACCCCAAGACATGTCTGACCCCCGTCTCCTCTCCCCCCCCCCGCCCCTTGCCAGCAGGGAGCAGGGACCAACGCAGAGGCTTCAAGACCTACCCCTTCATTGTGGGATGTGCTTTTGGGGAGCAGGCTCCAGCCCGCCAGGCTTCATGCTGCCCTAAGAAATGCGTCTGTCATGAAAGTGCTGCTTTGGCTGCATCGGACTGCCCAGCTGCCCTTCAGGGGATCTTGGAAGGGGGAGGCAGCCAGGGGCCACCCTCTTCTGGGCTTCCCACTCCTTTCTTCTTTGCAGCTTGGACCCTGATCTCTCCCCCGCCCTCTGGACTCTGGCTGGCAGCTCCTGAGCCGCTTCTCTGCTTGTGTGTGTGACCCTGAGGGCCAGGTGAGAGCCTGAGGCAGGGCTGGGCTGGTGCTCCCTCTTGGCGCCACCTTGACTTAGAATCATAGAATCGTGGAGTTGGAAGGGACTGCAAGGGTCATCTAGTCCAGCCCCCTTGCAATGCAGGAGTCGCAGCTGAAGAATCCCTGACGTGACCACCAAACGGCTGCCTAGAAGCCTCCCCACCTTCTGAGAGAGTCTGTTCCGCCCTCAGGCGGTTTGTACTGGCAGAAAGTTCTTCCCAATGTTGAGTTGGAATCTCTTTTCCTGCAGGAGGGGCTTCTTTCTCCCCGGGGGGGGGGGCACCCTCACATTGGAGCAAGGCCCCCAGTCCATCTGGCTGGCCACTGCTTGGTCTCCCCCTACCAGGGCAGCCACCCTAGAGGTTCAGTTTTATGTGGGGCACAGCCGACCAGCCTTGAGGCGTGGGCAATGGAAGCTCTCCTTGGATAGTGCCCCACAGCTCCAACCTGCCCCTCTCCTGTTCTTCTGGCCTCCAGGGTCCCCTGGAGTCTCCTCTTGTGGCCCCTGCCTCACTTTCCCTGAGTGCCTTTGCTCCCTGTGGGGGGGGGAGGAGCCCCCCTGCCCCTTGGGCACCCATTATTTCTGGGGTCTCCATTTCCAGGCTTGTGGGCTGGGGAGAAGGGGGGAGAAGTGGGGGTGCTTTTTGCCTCTTGCCCTTCAGAGGAGGCTGACCAAGATGGCGAAGCCTCTGGAAACCAAGCCTGATGAGGAAGGGTTGAAGGAGCTGGGGATGTTTCGCCTGGAAAAGAGGAGACTGAGAGGAGATGAAGCAGCCACCTTCAAATACCTGAAAGGCTGCTATCTGGAAGAGGCACCTGTCCTGGATCCTTTAGCTGAGATTCCTGCTTTGCAGGGGGTTGGACTAGATGACCCTTGGGATCCCTTCCAGCTCTGCAGTTCTACTATTATGAGAGCTCTTGAGCTGGATCAGGCAAGAGGTGGCCCCTTCCGGCCAGCGTCCTGCTCCCACATTGGCCAGCCAGATGCTCCCAGGCAGGATCTGAGTGCAGCGGCCGCACTTGGGATGATCTCCTGCGACTGACATTCCGAGGCGTCTTTGCAGGGGTGGGAGAGCCTGGCCACTGTGTCTCTTAGCTCTCTGTCCTTCTGCTCATTGCCTCTTAGGGCCTACAGCCCCCAGCCGCCTGCTCCAGGCTGGTTTTCTCGTTCTGCAGAACATTCATAGAATCACAGCATGCTGGTGTGGGAGGGGACCCTGAGGGTCATCCAGCCCAGCCCCCTGCAATGCAGGAATCTTCACGAAGGCATCCATGGCAGATGCTCATCCAACCTCCACTTGAAAGCCCCCAAGGAAGGAGACAGTTCTCTCCCCCCACTTGCCCTCAGGGAGGGGTCCTGCTTGTGATCACGGGCAGCCGGCTGGGCATTGGGTGTGCTGTAAGCCATGCACAGGCACATGCCCCCCCCCGCCACTCTCCTCGCCCGGTGTTGCCAATACTAATGAGAGGCCCTTCCAGTCAGGTCTGGGTCTGGGCACAGCTCCAGGAACAGGAAGGAAATTGCCCAGGTGTCTGCCTGGGTGGCAGGTGGTCCAGAATCCTCAATTCTGCTGCAGCAAAATGGGTGGGGGGAGCAGGCAGGCAGGCAGGCTCCCTTCTCCTCCTCCTCCTCCTCCTCCTGGGGTGCTCTGAGGAAGGCCAGTGATTCGCTCGCTCAGCAGTTGGAAACTTTGCTTGTTAGCAGTGCGGGAGAAAGTCTGGGCGGCTGTGCTGAGCTGGCAACTCCCTTCCTGCTGGGGAGAAGCGATGGCACAGTGGGGGGGGGGGGCACTGCAGCTGGGCAGAAAGGGGCTCTCCTGGCCTGGCGTTGGCCTGCCTGGGACGCCCCTCCTGCGCAACCCGGAGGCCTCTGCCCTTCATTCTCCTTCCTTTCTGCCAAGTCAGCTGCAGAAGGGGAGAGTGTTGTGCACAGGGCACGGCTTGGGGGGCTCCCACCTGGCTAAAGGGCTCTTCTTTGGCTCTCTGGGAATTCCCACCTTACAGAGGGGGCTCCTGGCACCTTCTTTAGGTCTTCTTAGAGCTCTGCTGGATCAGGCCAGCGGCCCATCGAGTCCGCCATCCTGTTCTCATGGCACCTGACAGTCCTGTGGGACAGGTTCCATTGCATGCTGAAGACACACCATTTACTCTGCCCTCGGTGACACCTGGGGTTTTATTTCTTTATTGAATTTCCATCCCACCTTTTTCTACAAGGAGCTCAGGAGGGCAGGTGCATGGTTCTCCCTTCCTCCTCATTTAAGCCCCACAACAACCCTGTGAGGTAGGTCAGGCTGAGAGGAGCATTGATGGACCCCTAAGATCCCCCAAGGAGTTTTCTGGCTGAGGTCTCTCCCACTGGCTCTCTACTGAAGATACTGGTAGATAGATCCCACAGTAATTCATCTTAAACTGTTTTTAATACTGCATTTTTAAATGGCTGTAACCTTCCTTTCCTTTGTTGTCAGTTTTTAAGCAGAGGTCAGATGGACATTTGTCAGAATCATGGAATGAGTTATTATTCCTGCAAGGGGGGGCTGGTCTGGATGACCTTTCTGTCATTCTGCATTCTGGGACCTTACGGTGGTGGGCAGGCAAGAAAACCAAGAGCCATTGATAATAGTGGCAACCATGTAAAATGTTCACAGGTTTGCTACCTTTTGTTTTCTCCCCCCAGTTCCCAAAGGTGCCCCCCCCGGAAAGTGAGTCGCAGGGGGAAAGGGATGCCAGCCAGGGAATGCTCTCTGTGGCAAAGAGAGGCTGTGGCCTCCTCCTGCCTCTGGGCTGGGAGATGGACCCCCTGGTTGGTTTGAGGGGGCGCAGCAAAGGCTCTTTGGGGGTGTCCCCTCCCTGATGCTCCTCTTGGAGGCCGACAGAGGCGGTGGGACGGCTGGAAGGGAAGGAGGGTCCTCCTAACAGGACGGGGAGGGCTTCTCGTCCTCCTCCTCTTCCTGCTGCCCATGAAGGCCAGGCTGCTATTCTTAGCTGTGGCTTCTGCCTGGCTGGCGTTCCTGGCCTGTTTACGCTGAAGGGCCCCTTCTCCCCCCCCTTCCCTCTCTCTCTTCCTCTCCCTCTCTCTTTTCAAACAGAGGCAGCAGCAGCACCAAAGACCAGAGCTTGTCGCTTTGTGTTTTGTGATCCTGCCTGAGACTGGAGGTGGCAGAGGGACAGGAGAGGGGTGTTTTTAGGGGGTGGCCACGTGGCAGAGGGGGTTGTGGGAGCCTCTGAAAGGAAACTGGGCAGGTTTGGGAGGGGCTTTAAGAACACCAGAAGAGCCTGCCGGGTCAGGCCAGGGGCCCATCGAGTCCAGCATCCAGTCCTCACAGGGGCCGACCTGTGGGAGCCCCCCAAGCAGGAGCTGAGCACATGGCAGCGCTCCCCTCCGGCCACTGGGATTCAGAAGCATTGCAGATTCCGACTGTGGAGGCAGAGCAGGGCATCCTGGCTAGTGGCCCTCGATCGATCGCCCTCTCGTCCTCCACAAATGTCTGTTTCACCAGACCTTGGGTGGGATTGGTGGGCGACAGACTTGGGGAGTTATTTCAGAAGAAAAGTGAATGGAAAGGAAAGGGTTAAGTCCTCCCCCTCAGCCCTACTCTGATGCAAACACCCCCCCCCCAGCCACTCCTAAATGGTCAGCCCCTTTAGTGGCCTGATCCAGCTGCTACAGAGCTCCCTTTAGGTTCTTGTGATCCCTAAGTGGAGCCTCCATGGACAGCCTCAGTCTACCTTAGAAAGGTGGAGAACAAGAGGGGGAGAGGGCTGCTGCTCTCAGGTCCCTTTGAGGGCATATGGTTGGCCAGAGGAGAACAGGGTGCTGGACTAGGAGGCTCCACTTTGGTGGCCTCATCCAGCGGCAGGCTCTCCTCCTCTCCTTGGCTCCTGGGCCACTTAATCTGAGCCTCCCCATCTGCTCTGCATAGCATTAAGGCTGGTTTATAGGCCAAGTCAGGGATTCTTGTCAGTGTGGTGTAGTGGTTAAGAGCGGTAGATTCGTAATCTGGGGAACCGGGTTCGCGTCTCCGCTCCTCCACCTGCAGCTGCTGGGTGACCTTGGGCCAGTCACACTTCTCTGAAGTCTCTCAGCCTCACTCACCTCACAGAGGGTTTGTTGTGGGGGAGGAAGGGAAAGAAGAATGTTAGCCGCTTTGAGACTCCTTAAAGGGAGTGATAAAGCGGGATATCAAATCCAAACTCTTCTTCTTCTTCTTGCATTGCATTGCAGGGGGTTGGACTGGATGTCCTTTGAGGGTCCCTTGCAGCTCTACACTTCTCTTATTTTCATTATTCCTGTCTTGCTTTTGCACTGTTTTAATTCGTCCTGGTTGTAGTGTGGACTATAACTGCAACGGGTTTCCACCCATTCATCTCCTCTCTTCTCTCTGCAGGTCCGTTGCCCAGGGAGGCTATGGGCTGGCACTGTGCCTGCTGGCCCCACAAGTGACCGACCCTCGGGAAGCGGAAGCACCCGCCGTGAGCAGGATGGGCTCCCTTCTCCCCTCTCCCTTCTCCCAGCCCAGAGAGAGGCCCTCGGTGGCCAGGGACGGACCCTAGAGAGGGGGGAGGGGGGAGGAGAGCAGGCCATGGGGTTCCTGCCGGCTGGGGGGCAAAGGCCAGGCCTCCTCCAGACATGAGGCACCGGCTGCCCCCTTGGGAGTTGCTGAGGCTGAGCCCCAGGCAGCAGCACCCACGGGAGAGATGCTTTGCGCCCCGGCGGAGGGGGCAGCCGAATCGACGCTTTCTGGGGAATGGCTTGTGGTCATGCGGGGCAGGAGGCTGTGACGCCCCCCTGGCGGGGCAAAGGGGCTGCCATGGCCAGCCAGGAGGCAGCCCCGGAGGCCGGCCAAGAGAAGGCTGCCGCCGGGGTCCGCTCCGTGCTGCTCAAGCGCGACTCGCCGGGTGCTGAGGACCGCCTGCAGCGCCGCCACCGCGCCCAGCAGGTGCGCTTCAAGGACCTGGAGGAGGGCGGAGAGGAGCCCCCGGGCAGCCACCCCCCACGTGCCTCTGCCGCAAACTGCGCCAGGCGGAGCTGGCCCCAATCCGGGCCCCGCCTGCTGCTCGCCCTGCCGGATCCCCACGGGGCGACTGGCATCAGCACCGCCAGCCAGACGTCACCCAGCCTGCAGCGGCCCCCCCGCAGCAAGAGCTCCTGCGACCTCGCCCAGGAGGGGGCGCCCTGTGCAGTGGGCCGCAGCCAGGATCCGCCCCTGGGGGGCACCGCCAGCCTTCCTGCCCTTGGTTGCTCCCTCGCCTCACCCCACGCCCAGCACTGCCCCAGACTTCCTGCCACCCTGTGCCCCGGGCTGCCACCTCCCCGGGAGTCATGCCCCCCGTACCCAGGGCGGGGGGCCCCGTGCTTCTCGGCCAGCTGGTCTTCCCAGCGCAAGCACTGTGCCCCCTTCTCCACGCAGCCCCATGGCACCCCAAGCAGCTGTGGCAGCTCTGGCGCCCCCTGGCTGTGCCCACCCCCTGACTGTCAGACCCCCTCTGAGCAGGCCTCGAGAGCCCCTCCCTGTGCCCCCCAGAGGGGCATCCCTTCCCCCTGCTCCCTTGCTCAGGGCCCCCCCACCGAAGACCCCACCTCTGCCTTCCTGCTTCCCACAGCAGGGCCCCCTAAGTCAGGAAATCCAGCAGTGCCTGCGGCCTCCCCAGGGAGCCTCAGCACCACTCAGGCCCACCCCCCAGCCCCCACGCCTTCCCAGAAGCCTCCGGACCCCCTTCTGCCCTCCTCTGGTCGCAGCTGCCCCCCTGAGACCTGCCTCTCCGCCAGACCCGGGGAGACACTTCCCTGCAGCCAGGACCACCTTCTGCAGCTGGTGTCTGTGGCTGCCACGCAGAGGGAGCCCCCGCCAGCATCTCAGGACCTCCCCGGGCGGGTGGGTGACATCCACTCCCAGCTGCAGTCCCTCGAGGGGGTGCTGGAGACCAGCCAACGAACCATCAAGGTGCTACTCGATGTCATTCAGGATCTGGAGAAGAAGGAGGCGCAGCGCGATGGGTGAGGCGGGTCTGGGGGGGTCTGGGTTGCCCAAGGAGCCCCCACTGGCCAGGCTAGAGCCGCCTTGACCCTTTGGAGCCAGGGATCTTGAATAGATGCCAGGAGAGGCTATATTTATTAGATATTCTCCTTCCTCACATCTGTGAGTTCTACAGAGTGATATCCCTTTTGCGGCTTAAAAAGAAGCTTAGATGGGCTAGTTTTAGCCTTTCCGTTTAAGTAATCTAGGATGTTTTAAGGCAGATGGGATTCTCTGATATTTCCCCCTTTTCTCCCCCTTTTAAAACAATAATCACACAAACAGTATTGTAAGAGAAAAAAATAACATCTACTCAGAGTTTCTGCGGCAGAATAACAGCAGCTTTATTCAGGCAGGCTTAAAATGGTAATTCAGTTACAGAGACACAATTTGTAGAGCCTCTAGGGACCCTGAGGGTCATCTAGTCCAACCCCCTGCAATGGAGGAATACGCAGCTATCCCATACGGGGATCGAACCTGTGACCTTTGTTTTCAGCACCAGGCTCCAGGCAAATGAGCCAATTTGAGAGGCAGACTTAAGTTTAGCTTGAAATGGGGTCTGTGCATTGGAGCTCAGGCTTTGCAGGTGTTCTCCCATTTCTGGCTTGGGGATGAAGAGACAAAAACGAGAGCATGTGCCCAGGCAGGCAAGGAGAAGAGATCTGTGGCTGTGCCCTCTGCCCGTCTGGGCACCGTGGGACTGTCTCTCACAGAGTTCTCTCCAGCAAACGCACAGGGAAATGCTGTGAGCTTCAGCTGCTCTCGGCTGCCTGTCCAGCAAAACACGACTTTTTGGTTAGACTGCGCCTTAAGTGATGGAGCGTTTTTATGGCGGCAGCAGCGGGTTCTGCGGGCCACAAGCCAGCCTTGGCATCACCTGGCACTGTGCCTGCTCGCTTTGGAAGCCGAAGCAGTGCCACTGTGGGGCCAGCCCCCTAGCCTTGGGGCGGCCTCTGAGCTGTGAGGCCTGAGGGAGTCCTTGCCTGCCTGCCTGCCTTGCGCTTCCCTCCCTAAGACCTCCCGGGGGTCTCCCGGCCCCCCAAGCCAGCCCTGATGCTTCCCCTCCCCCTGGTCCCTGCTGCTGGACCAGATGCCCTTTGGGCATTGCTGCTTGTGCCCCCTGGCACCAAAGGGGGCCCCTGCGACCAGGCAGGGAGGCGGCTTCTGGGCTTCTGCTCATGGGCTCCTTCTGCTCCGTTTCAGGCGGCAGTCCTACCGGACAGGGCAGGACACCACCAACTGCGGGACGTGCCGGGACTGCGCCTGCATCATCTACAGGTAGGAGGGGCTTGGCAGCGGGGGTGGGGTGGGGGTTGGGGTGCCCCCTGGCTTCCCCAACCTCCTCTGCTCTCGGCTGCCGGCCACAGCATCCACCGGCAGCCCAGACATCGGCTGCTGACCTTCACATTTCACATCAACATAAAATATACGCCTGTTTAGTATTATTGATGTGATGACCCTGACTTTTCTGCTGAGGAGGGCAAAGGGGGCTCTGGAGAGAGAGGAAGGCTGTATCGTTGGCCTGGGGTGAAGAGGACCCCCTCCCTAAGGGGGCCAGCATCTCCCCACCCCTCCAACCCACTTTCAGGATAAGCCCACCCAGCTCCTTTGTCTTTTGGCTGCTTTCCAGTCTGGTGGTCCTGCTGTGTCTCAGGCAGGCCACTCTTCTCTCTGCCCAGCAGATTTTCCTCTCGCCCTCTCCCCCCCCCCGACAACCCACTTCTCCAGCAGAGCCCCTTCCCTGCCTTGGCCTCTGCTTTGGCCTATGGCTGAAGAGCTGGAGGTGGCCAGGCTTCAGACGGCGAGGCTGCCCCCAGTCCTGCTTAGAGACACCTGGGCCCTTGCTTGGATGGCCACCTGTCTGGAGTCTGGCTGCTGGATCAGGCCAGTGGACCTCCTAGTCCATCATCATGCTCTCGCAGTGGCCAGCTGGATGCTGGTGGGCTGGGTTCAGGGTGCCCTGGGGGCTGCCAGAGGTCTTGGGTGCTGGAGAAGTCCCAAGGGAGCTGGCAAGGGCTCCCATGCGTGCCCACCCGCCCGCCTGCCCCAATCACGTTCTTGAGGGAAGCAGAGGCAAGCGTTTCTGGCAGATGTGATATGAAGGGTGCCTGCGAAGAATGACAGGCCGCCACAGCCTGTCTCCTCCTGCCGGAGATTCTCAGGAGGACAGAGTCCCTGCAGCGGCAGCCCCCCCCCCAGCATGGCACGAGAACGGAGGCTGCGTCTCTGGCCCTGCCCCGCCCTCGCTTTAGTCCTGGGACGCTGAGTCAGCCAATGACTCCCACTGCCTTGAGGCTGGGGAGGGATGCCAAGATGCCCCCCAGCCCTGGGCACCAATCTATCTATGGTGCCCCCTGCTTCAGTGGGTGTTAAGGAGGGTAGGGAGCCGCGTTGGTCTGACGCAGTCAAAATAAATTAAAATATTAAAAAATTGTCCAGTAGCACCTTAGAGACCATCTCAGTTTGTTCTGGGTCTGAGCTTTCTACTACCTGAAGAAGTGTGCATGCACACAAAAGCTTCTATCCAGAACAAACTGAGTTGGTCTCTAAGGTGCTACTGGACAATTTGTTAAGGAGGCGTTAGAGGAGGGCTGTGAGCCAGGGTGGTCAAAGGGCCTCCATGCCCAGGGAGAGGCGGGTGTCTCTGCCAGTTCCTTGCCGGGGGCAGAGGTGAGCTGAGCTCTGGGTTCCATAGAATCAGAGTCCTAGAGGGCTCTTGCTCCCAGCCCTGGTGTGTGGCACAAGGAAGACATCTTCCGCAGACCATAGACTCCTAGACTTGTAGAGTTGGAAGGGACCCCTGAGGGTCCTCTAGACCAGCCCCCCGCAAGCATCCCTGGCAGACAGGCTCCCGACCTCTGGTTAAGAACCTTCAAGGAAGGAGAGACCGGCAGCCTCTGCTCCTTGGAGCCTTTTCTCTGTGTTCCTCCCCTACGTTTCCATTGACCTTCTGAGGCTGTTTCGGGGGTGGGGGTGCTGGCTGGCTGGCTGTGCAGAGCCTCCCTGGCAGGACTGGGCCCTCCTCCTCTCCCCTCCACCCTGCCTGCCTTCCCGCCCGCCCGCCGGCTCCTTCTGGCCTCCTGCCTGTGTGGCTCACACAAGGCCTCAGCGCTAATTGGGATTGACGGGTCTGTCTCTGCCGCTGCAGCGACGGGTGAGACATGCCAGGGTCGGCAGAGGCAGGCGGGCTCCCATTGGCGGCCCCCCCAGGCTCCTGCTGGCTGACCTGCCTCCTCTGCACCAGCTCCCACGGCCCCCAGGAGGGATGGGGCAGCCCAGCCCAGCCAGACCCCCATCTCTGCACCCAATCACTAGCGTTGGTTCCTTGGGAGACGCCTCCCTCTGACTTGCTCCCCCCCCCCCCACAGCGTGGAACATGATTTCCGGAAGCAGGAGGGGCGTTTGCAGCAGGTGCTGAGCACCATTGAGCCTGAGCTGAGCCACAGCCCCCCGGTGGCCACGCGAGCTGTCACGCCGAGCCACCAGGAGCCGTCGCCAACGCTGAATCTGCCCGTGGTGAAAGCAGAGCCCAAGAGGTCCCGGCGAAAGTGTTTCTGGTTCCTGTGATGGTACTGTGCCCAGAAGGGTCCGGGCGTCTCCCTCCCCAAGGAGAGGAAAAGGAGCCATGGGGTGAGGGGGCTGCCTCCCCCCCCATCAGTCCACACCAGTCAACCTGCCACAGAGCCGCAGCGTGGAGGGATTGCACCAGCCTTTTTATTGTTCAAATCTGTCCAGTTTGACTTGCAGAGCCCCCCACCCTCAATGAAAGGATGGGAAGAGAGAAGGGAAGACACACACACTGTATCCGAGGAGGTCTCAATAAACTCCTGTGAGGCGCCTGTTTTCAAACTGCTTCTCCTTCAGAGTCTTTCTTCAGGGAAGCGGGAGGGGGGGCTGCTTTATCCCAGAATCAGGACAAGCCCCTCCCCCCCGGCAGCAATGTAACTTCCTAGTCTGTGGCTTAGGAAGGGGGGTGCAGAGGTTGCGGTCCGCCCCGGGTGTCATCACTGAGGGGGGTGACAAAAAATAACTCCCGCACCCACCACACGCCCCTTCCTACGCCACTGCAGAAGCCCAGATAGCTGGGTGAGGCGGGGGGGCACTAGGCGCCACACCGGGGGGCCTGCAGCCTGCCTGAGCCACGCATCTTTCCTGAGTGGGGGGGGGGGGCGGACTGCCTGCAAGCTCCGGGCTGCTTTTTCGAGGGCTTGCATCTGCCCACCGCCTCAGCCGCCCTACAGCTGAGAGGAGGCTGTGGAGAGGGTTTGCACAGCGCGCCCTGTCTTAGCTCGCCCCGTCCCCATGGGCGGCTTGCTCTGCCCCTGGCTGCAAGGCATGCAACCATCCCAGGCACCCGAGGGACTAGCTACGCTGCTGTTCCTAGTCACCTGGCGGGGGGGGCACTGGAGGACCCAAATTGGGGCACCAGTAAAGTTCAACCAATGATCTTTATTATAAGATACTGACTGTTGGGGAAGTGACCCCCACATTTGGGTTTATTGTTTCAAGCACTGAAATATTTGGGCCACAACTGATGCAAAGTGTGTAAAATCAAAGACCCACATCACATGGGAATCTAACCAGCAGTTTTTAAAATTGTAGCTGGAGTGGGGAGATTCCTCCCCTTGTGTCTCATCTGCTGGAAAAATGGGGGTGTGGTCACCCAGTGACTTTGATTGGCCAGAGGATCAAGTCCTTCTGTGGGCCAGAGGCAAGTGCCTGGGTGAGGAGACACTTTCTGGTGGCCCCAAGGAACTAAAGGGGAGGAGGCAACCCCCTTGCCCTCATCTGCCATGGCCAGTCTTAATCAGCGAGGGTCCCTTTCTGCATCCGCAAGGCCCTCAGGGGGACCACGAACCTCCAACTTCTTCCTTGCACAACAGAGTGAGGCTGCTGGAGCTCTCAGCTTGGCCTGGACTTGGCAGGGAACCCGGCCCACGGGGGCTCCTGACCTGTGGCTTGGCATCCCCGATGGGCATCTCAAGGGCCTGGGCCTTTCCCAGTCAGTGGCTGCAGCAGCAGCAGCAAAGGAAGCTTGTGTCCTGCCTGCCCCTTTGCCCCCCATGGAGGGATCCAGTGAGGAAGAGACTGAGCTGCTTGGCAGGGAGGCTGCCAGCCCCTGCGGTCCCAGAGGTGGGGCTATGGAAGGTGCTGGGGGTGCCCAGTAATCAGAGCACAGGAAGAGCCTGCTGGATGAGGCCAGTGGCCAGCCAATGGGAAGAAGTCCACAAGCAGGACCAAAGCTCAAGAGCCAAACTCTGATTCCTTGTGATTCCCAGCAACTGGTATTGAGAGACCTCTGATTCTGGAAGCAGGATACGGCCATTGTAGCTAGTCACTATTACTAGCCTTCTTTTCCACAACCTCGTTTAAAGCCATCCAAGTGGGCTTTTCCCTCTTGTGGCAGTGAGTTCCACAGGTCTATCGAGGGGCTGTGTGAAGTCCGTTCTCCTGCCTGTTCCAAATCTCTGGCTACGATTTCAGCTTCCAATGATGCAGTGGCGTAGCGTGGGGGGTGCAGGCCGCACCGGGCGCAACATCTGGGGTTAGGGCAAATCCATGGGTTAGGGGGCGCAAATCCACGGGTTAGGGGGCGCAAATTACTTGCCTTGCCCCGGGTGCTGACAACCCACGCTATGCCACTGCAAGGATGCATGTCCAGATAAGCAGCTCTAGTAGCATGACCCGGGACGGGAGGAGCTGCCAGTCAGAGTGGGCTATGCTGGGCTCACCGAGGCAAGTGGAACCTTCCCTCGGTTTTGCCTTGTGCAACAAGGTCAGGACTAGGAAACCTTGGCCTGCAGACCAGCATGGAGGCGCCAGGAGAAGGCCAAATGCTGGACTGCAGCACCCTCTGCTGGTGGCGAGGAGAAGTGTGGGCTCCATATGGAGTGTTAAAAGTTAAAGGATAAATAGAGAACATCATGGAAGGGGAAGTCAGTGAATAAATTCAGTGCTTTTTTTCTATTAAAAAAATGTTGAGGGGTACTCTCATTTTGACTCAAGAAAATCACAATTTCATAGTTCAAATCGTACCCCGGCGTCCCCCCAGAAAACAAACACTGGATAAATTAGATGTTAAAGTATGTAAACTTTTGAATAGACAAAAATAAGAGTAGTGTGGGGTCCAGCCAGGGACGGGAGAAAAGAGAGGTGCCCCCAGCCAGGCTGAGAGCAGCAGCTCCCCCCAGCAACTGAGGAGGCCTCAATCCAAGGCAGCCCACGCTTCTACGGGTACACAGGAGCCAACCCCTAGGGTCTGAGGTTCCTTTGGCTCCCCCAATAACATATTTGAGGGGGCTTCTTCCCCCATGGCATTGCCAGGACATGGTGCCCCTCACTCCACACCCAAAGCACAACTACTCTCCTCCGTACATTAAAAATAAATGCCTGGTAGACTTTTTTAGGATTTTGAAAAACAGGATTTATTTCGACTGAAGCAATGGCATGTTCCAGTAGATCAGCTGCCATGCTTTGCTGCAGATTGTCTTTCCGAAGCTCCTTGGATTGGCATGTGGGGGGGGGGGTAGAGCAACCTCCAGATGTGGCCTTCCAGATGTGTCCAGGCTCTAACTCCCAGCTGCTAGCAGGACCCACAGGAGAGGAGGGGGAGGAAGGTAGCTGCCGCTGCTGCCGTTGGAGTCCAGCAACCCCCTCCCCTCTGCCCCACTGCAGCAGGGAAAGTGGAGAGGGGGCTTTGGGGCTGAGTCCATGACACTCTTTATGAAGGCTGGGCCCCACAGCGGAGGCAAGGAAGGTTGTGTACACGGAAGTGGGTGGGTGAGGGTATCAGGTTTGATGCTGGGCTCTGCACCACTTCTCAGGTGGTCTTGGGCAAGACAGGGCCGTGCAACAGTTTGGTGGGGAGCGTGGAGAAAGGGGAGCTGGGGTGGGGTGGGTGTCCCAGGAGGCCCCTCTCGGCTTCTCACAGGCTGCTTGCTGGGGAGGCAGCCAGACGCTTCCCGATACAAATGCTGGAGAGAGGAGAGGAAAAGGGCAGTGAGTGAGGGGCTTGGTCAGGAGAGGCCAGGCCGGCAGCCCCCTCTCTTGCTACGCTCCTCCAGGCAAGTGGGAGAGGCAAGGGAAGGCTCTGAGCAGCAGAAGAACATGAGAAGAGGCTGCTGGGTCAGGCCAGAAGAGACCCATCTAATCCAGCATCCGCTTCTGCAGCAGCCAGCCAGGTGCCTGTGGGGAACCAGAGCTCAGAGACTTCACCGCAGGTCTCAAGACGTTTTGGAGGGGAGGGGTAGGAGACAGACACTATAGGGGGCTGGCTGCACTGGGCAGAATTAAGGGTGTTTCCGTAAAGGGAGAAAAATCAACCACCGTCCCCATGTTTTGCCACGATCCCATTTATCCTCAGCTGATGGGCCACTGCTGTGTGTGTGAGAGGAGTCCAGGCAAGAGGTTTGGAGGCGCTAACTGTGCCTGGTTTGTTGCCCCCCCCCAACTCACCCAAGGCCGAAGGCCAAGACGTGGCTGAGCAGCAGAGAGGGGATGACCAGAAGCAGCAGCTGGGGGTCTCGCAACCCCCTCCTCCTGTGTAGAACTGGGCTGAGCAGGGGGGCACACGCAGGGGGCAGGCAGGCCAGCTCCCTGCGGAGAGACAGACAGACAGAGTCCAAAGTGGAGCAGGCAGTGGGGTGAGAGTCTTGGGGGGGGGGTTGCCTGAAGCCAGGACCCCCGGGGAAAGGCAGTGAAGAGCCATCCTTACTTTTGGTGCTCAGGGGGGCTGGGCCACGACCAGGGCAGGGTCCCCAGCTGGACAGACCCTTCAGCGTCTTCCCTCTGCAAAGAGAAAGTGCAGCATCCCATAATTTTTTTTAAGGGTGGAGGGGGGCATATCACCTGGGCAACCATCTGGGCATGTCTTGTGGGTGGGTGTGAACACACCTGTCTACGGAACTCAAGGTGCTTCGTGGATCGGTCACCACAATGACCCCTGAGATTAAACCTTTCACGACCCCAGTTTGGCTGGCGCCTTCTCAATCTGAGGCTACAAGACCACAAGCCCACGGCCCAGGTGGGTCCTTTGCACACCTCAGCGTAGCGTTGACACTCACCTGCCCTGGGCTCAGGTCCTCCACACCAGGCGCCTTCAGTGCAAGGAAGGAGCTGGAAACACAAGAAATGGAATCTGCTGGTGAGAAATTGCTCTCGCTGTCTGTGTGTTCATGCACAAGAGAGATTTCTCTGCCATGCTGTTTGTGAGCATGCTCAGAAGCTGCTGTGAAGCCCTTAGAGGCTGATGCCCTCACTGGACCTAAATCTCGACCAGGCAAGACCTGTCCACAGCCGTGAGGATGCTCAGGTGAGCCCTTCAGAAGGCAGGAGCCTCCTGTCCTGGGCAGGTGAAGAGGCTGGCCAATGGAGCCCTGCCTCAGACAGGAGAAGGGAGCTGAGTTGTCACCCCACAGAAGCAGCCCAGGTCATCCTCGCAGGGGCTTTTGTGTGTCATGACTGGTGGCCACTCCCAGGCCGGTCTTTCTGGAGGAGCAGCTGTAAAACCAGAGCCCACAAAGGCTCCTTGTGACTAAACTCCAGGAAGGACTTCCTGAGCTGGCTGCCAGTGGAACAGACTCTCTAGGGAGGCGGTGGAGTCTCTCTCCCTGGAGATTTTAAAGCAGAGGTTGGAGGGCATCTGTCATGTTGTTGAGATTCCTGCATTTCAGGGGGTTGGACTAGATGGGCCTTGGAGGTCCCTTCTAACTCTACAATTCTGTGATTCCATGATTCTTCCAGCTCTGGTACATTTATAATGGCAGGATGTGGGGTTCACATCCTCAGGTTCGTGTGGCAAGGTGGAGCCCAAAGAAAATCAGCCAGACTTTCCAATTTCTCAGTGAGTGAGAAGTTCAGAAATACAAATCTCAAGAGAGGCGATTTGGTTCAAACTTTGACGTTTCAGAGCATCCCAAAAGGGAAGGGAACAGAACCGCGAGTACTGAGGGAACATCTGTGCAATAATTAGCATTAAAAGGAGCTGACCGGAATTTGCATAGGAGCGCAGTTATGCCAACTCCAGTGAAAGCCTAAGGAGCCCCACATGCAGCCCCATAGCCTGGGGGGGGGGGAGTCGAGTCAGGCTCACGGGAGGACTTGGAAGGAAGAGCTGGCCTCCCCCAGGCAGTGGGCCGCCCCCTGGGTACGCAGCCCTGAGCGGGGGTTAAGGAAGGGGCGAAGAGCCAGGGATGCCCAGTAGCGCCTGTCTGGCTCCGAGGGGCTGATCTGCCGTCCCCTCACCCGAGACCCGGTACTCCAAGCTTGGTCTCTCGCCGCCCCCCGGTGTCGTCGCTTCCCGGCCCTTCGGAGCTAGCAGCCGCCGCCCGCTTGTCCACCGCAGAGCCTCCCTTTCGCCTGCTGCGCTCACGGCCAGTTGCAAGGAGTTCCGCCGACCCCGCTGCCCACGAAAGAGTCATCCGCCCACGACCACCTACCCCTCGGCCCGCGGCGGCTCCATCTCCAGCTGCGCCTCCAGGAGGATCCGTTCCATGTCGCGGTGGGGCGCACAGGCCGGTGTGGGGGGCTCCTCCAGGTCAAGTGGGGGCACCTCCACCCAGGAGCCTAGGAAGCGGGCAGGCAGGCGGGCAGGAAGGGGCAGTTAGAGGGACCGAACTGGATCCCCCCACCGCCTGGGGGGGGAGTCCCAGAGCCCCTACCCCAATCTGGCCCCGCAAGGGACTCCTCCCTCCCCCCGCCCGCCCGCCCAGGGCCACTCACTCTGCAGGGCGTCTTCCCGGGGCGCCTCCATCGCTCCGCTGCCTGGGCTCCCTCCCGGTGCCAGGCAGGTGCCCGTCCCATTAGCCAGCCGGCCAGCTGGAGGCCACGTGACGCCCAGCCGGCTCCCTTCTGTAAACAGAAGCGCCGGGCACCCTCGCGCCTTAAAAGGGCGACGCCAGCCTGCTCCGGGGAGGGGTGGGGACCCCAACCGGCAAGGGACAGGGGAAGGGGCGCCGCTCGGTGTGGCTGCTGCCCCAGGAAGACGGAGCCGGCTCACTTCCAGCTGCTCCGGAAGGGAGGACCCGTCCGGAACCATTGGATTCAAAGGCTAAGGAACGAAATTCTGTCTTTCGACAGGAAGAGCCGTTCTTCCTCGGAAGCAGCGGAGTCTCTCCCTCGTAGGAGGGATGCTTTGGCAGGGATGCCTGCATTGCCGAGGGTTGGACTAGATGACCCTTGGGTGCTTCCATCTCTGCAATTCTAGGATCCTAAGGGGAAGGCTTTCTGAACATCACACCGTCGAGTCAGAATCAGAATTCAAAATGACCGGAACAGATTGGAGAACTGGGCGCAAGCTAAGAAAATGAATTTCAACGGGGACAAATGCTGGGTTCTGCACTTAGGCAGGAAGAACCAGATGCCCAAATATAGGACGGGCAGCGCCGGACTTACGTCTAAGCTAAACAAGCTCTAGCTTAGGGTCCCACTCTCTTGGGGCCCCCAAAGTTACCATATAGCATATACTGCATTCAACACAAAAAACAGCAACAATTTGTTGTTGACAACGGGCAGCTGGACACATAAAAGAGCCCATTACCTTCAGGAGCTGAGGGCCACATCAAACCTCAATCCGGCCCTGAGGACGGGGGACACCTGGCTTACTCGCAGTACATGTGCAAAGGATCTCGGGGTCTTGCTGGACCACAGGCTTAACGCGAGTCCACAGTGTGTTGCAGCAGCAAAAAAAGGCCAATGCTATTCCAGGCTGCATCAAGAGAAGTCCTGGTCCCGCTCCGTTTCTTTCGGCCTCGCGCTGCCCGCTGGTATTTCAACGAGCGGGGCGCCGCCGAAGCCACGGAAGGAGGGAGCCGGAGGAAGGCAACTCCGGGCCGCCTCCTGTCGCCCCTTTAAGAGTAGCCGGCTACGTGCTCCATGAATGAATGCGCGCCCGGGAGGGGCGCAGCCAGACATGCCGAGCTGCACGCATCTCCCGCCCGGGAGGAGGAGGCTGACCTGGGCCGACCCCGCGAGCCGAGCAGAAGGGAGCAGCTGCCCGCCCCCCGCCCAGCATCCTCCGGAGCGCGCCGCGCGCCCCCGTCTCCCGGGCAGACTTCCTCGCCCCTCTCCTCCTCGCAGCATCATCTGCCCCCGACTGCGGGGCGGGGGAAACCTGAACAATTTAGGCTGCCCCACTGATTCAGAGACCTGGAAGGGGACCCCCCCACAAGGGACATCTAGTCTAGCGCCGCCCCCCCTCCCGTGCAGGAAGCGCTCGTCGAAAGGATGCCCAGAATACAGGCAGCAAGGATACAGAGTTCCTCCTGCCACCCTCGCAGCCACTGGATTCTGGCAAGTGTGGGGAACACCCCCCTTGCCCCCTCAGGGTCGCCTAAGACCTCCCCCTGGAACCCGGTTCCCTCCAGGAACTGCCACCCTCCCCAAGTGGTCAGGAAGGTTCCCTTTGTCTCCAGCACAGGCAGCCAACTGGACAGAGTGACAACCACCCACTTTCAACTCCTATGTGATTTTCAAGGCTCAGGGTGCTTGTAATGGATCCCCCTCTCAAGGAAAACAGCATGCAGGTGGCTGGGCTTTCTTTTCTGGGGGGAGCAGAAGGGCTGGCCCCACAGCCCTCCTCAAGGATCCAAAGGCGTCCCCTTTGGGGCACCTGCTCTACATTCTGGCTGTGCCTGGATTTTGCAGCAAGGCTGCCGCCCCAAGGAGACCAAAGGGAAGAAGCAGCCATCCTGCTAAGGGAAGAGCAGCTATAAAAGGCCGTCAGGCATTGGAAGGGAGCCCATGGGTCATCCAGTCCACCCCTCACAATGCAAGAATCACTCCCAACACTACCATCACCCCCCCATCCCACTATCCAGCAGCCCCTCCACCGCACAAAGCTAAAGCAGACTCTCACCCCACAGAAACAGAAACCAGAGACTCAAGATGGTGAGGACACAAAAACCTGCCACTCAAAAGCACTTGGGATGGAGCTTCGTGTGGCTCAGGCTGGGTCAGGACAGGACCACCTGGCTGGAGGCAGCTCAGCCCGCCAGCTGAGTGACTCGGGGGCCCACCCCCTCCGGAGCCAGGGCACAGAGGGCAGAGCCAGAGGGAAGGCAGCCTGGCCCCCCCCCCCCCCGGCCCGTCCTAGCAGCAGCTGCGGTGGCGGAGCAAGGACCCGTTGCGTCTCCCTTGGCGGGGCTTCTGCTGCCTCTCAAGCAGAGTCAGCAGCGAAGGAAGGCGCGTCCGAGAGGATGAGAATTAGAGTAACGTTTATTTTGATAGTGAAAGCTTGCCCCCTCCCACCCGCACTCTGAGGCAGGCCGTCGGTGGCCCCGGCTGTGTGGAGTCCGGGCCTTGCAGCGGGCAGGGCTGGGAGCCTCCCTCTTGCCCTGCGGAAACGTCAGGCGGGATGGGCGCACACCACTCAGGGGCAGCCACGGACACACTGCCAACCCCACACGGGTCCAGCGGGGCGGCAGTGTCCGCAGCAACCCTCCACAAAGATCCAGAGTTGATCAAGCCAGCAGTCCTCAAGAAAAACACCAGCTGGTCAGTGGCTCCCCTCCTTCGGCGTCATCCCATGCTTCTCCATGAATCTCCTGCGAAGGCAAGAGAAGCCTTTCGTCAGCACATGGTGGCGCACAGCTGCTCAGCAGAGCAAGCGCAGACGGGTGGGGGGGGGTGTCAGAGAGAGACTGCTGGGGAGGGTCCACCCCTTGCTCCTTCTGCGACAGGGAAAGGGTCCCGGCCTCACCTCCTGGCGTAGTCGTACAGCAGCCGCTTCCGCTCCTGGAGGGAGACGTGCCTTGCCTCTGGGGACCGGGCAAAGAGCTTCATGGGGGCCTGCAGAGAGAGAAAGGAGGGGGGGGCAGGAGCTCAGCCTTGAGAAGCCCCAGCACCTCTTCAGCCCCCCGACATGGCCCCCCACGCCTGCTCCCTCCCTCCTCCTTGGGGTGGGGAGAGTTGGATACCGGGGTCAGGGGAGTAGAGGCGAGGTAGTGAGCGCCAGAGACGGACGGGGCAGCCGAGGAATCCTCTGCCTCCGCCTCGCTGGGGATGAAGGGAACCCGCCCCTCCAGCAGATTGGCAATGGTCGCATCCACACAGTTCGTCCGAGCTGGAAGAGAGAGAGCAGGAGGCCAGACTTAGAACTGACTGAGGCTGGGTGGTCCTCTCTCAGGGGCGCTTCAGTTGGGATGCCTGCACTGCAGGGGGCTGGACTAGGGTCCTTGTGCAAGCCTTAGACAGATACACGTTACTCTGGTGCAAGACCTAACTTTTTATTAAAAACTAAATGGAAATATATGACTAGGCCTCAAATATCTAACAGACCACCTCCTTCTAGTGTCATGATGAGAGATTCTGTGTTTCTAGTGGGGGGAAGCTGCCCTCCCCAACCCTCCTGGGTATGAGAATCCCCCCTCAAGCTCTTACCCAAATGCTTTCGCCTCGCCCCCCCCCCCCACGCACCTAGATCCTTGCGGATGACTGCCAGGGGCACGTGGGGCAGGACTTCTTTGACACGCTGGGCCATGCCACTCCAGCGGACATCCTCTGCGGAGGCAACACTGGGGAAAGCTCGGTCCTGGGTCCCCGAAGGCTGGCTTGGAGCTGAAAGGAAGGAAGGCAAGGGGAAAGGGGGCGGCTGAGGCACAGAGGCCTGGGGCAGGAGGACACAGCCCCCATGGTGGCCTGGATCCTCCCTCCCTCCCTGCCAGCCACTGCTAAGCAGAGTGGGCAAGACCCTCGCCACCCACCAGGAGAGAGCTGGGAGCAGGCAGAGCCCAGGCAGGAGCCACCCAGGGCTTGGAGCTCTGCCAGCAAGCAGACCTATGGCGGCAGGGGAGACAAACCTCTTCCACCCCACTCACCTGGGGGGCTGTAGGGGGCTGAGGGGCTGTGGCGCAATCGCTTCAGGTGCTCGGCTTTGTCAGCAGCAGTGAGTCGAGTCGACACCACACCCAGCTCCAGGGCCAGGAGCTGCAGGGAGGAGAGACGCAGACCAGGGCTCAGCTGGGAAGCTCCCCAGTCCAGGCTCTGACACAGCCTGAGCGGACAGAGGCAGCTCCTCAGCACGGGCATCACGCCCCCCGCCCCACCGTTGAGGAACATGCAAGACCACAGCCATGCCAGTCAGTCTTTCATGCCGCCCCCCCCCCCGAGGCCTCTGCTCCTACCTCCTGAACCCGCAGCGCAAACTCCTCGCGGGTTTCTTCAACTAGTCTGCCGATGGGCGGAAGCCACCTGGGGAGGAAAGGAGGGAAAAGGGGAGGACAAGCCCCAGGCTACCCAGGTGACCTGCCTCCCCCCTCCCCAAAACGAGGACCAAACTTCCCCCGCTGGCAAAGGCAGAGAGAGGGGCTCAAGGGCAGAGGCTTCCTTCCCTTCCGCTCTGAGAGCCTCTCCCCTCTCCTTCCGTCCAGGCCCCCCTCCGCCCCCATGCAAGGAAGTAGCAGAGACTGTTAGTACCTTACTTGATAAACAGTGAAGGGCACAAAGAACGTCCAGAGCAGCTCCGTCACCCAGGAGGCGCCAGCCACACTCTTGGGGGAGAGAGGAGAGAAAGAAAACAGTAAAAAGCCAAGAGGGGTGGGGGCTGCTGCAAGTGCCAGCCCTGGCCCTTGGGATGGGGGAGGAAGCACCCATCACAAACACCCATTGCTGACGGGAGGTGCCTGTGGGTTCTGCTTAACAGCAGCAAATAGACAGCCCCCTGCCCCCCCCACTCACCACAGCGACAAAAGGCCTCTGGACTTGCAGAGCCACTGGCTGGACGCTGTCCAAGATGGAGAACGGCCATGAGCTGGAGAGAGAAGGGTGCAGTCAGTGGGGCAAGGAGCAGGAGACTCCCCCCACCCCGCTGTTTGCTGGCTTCCCCCTGAGGCACCTGGTCGGCCAAAATCAGAACCAGATCGTGGGCTGGATGGCCCTTGGCCTGATCCCGGGGGATCTTCTCGGGTGCCTGGCGCCAGAGGCTCTGCCCACCTGAAGCGCAGGAGACCCACACGGCCGTTGGTGGTCGTCTCCTCGGGGAAAAGCAGCAGGGGCGGGTTGCTCCCCTGGGAGGAGTAGGCCTTCAGGGACTCCAGCAGCTCGGCTCGGCTCTCCGCACCCCCCACCTCCAGGAAGCCCCGGGACCAGCAGATGAAGCCGGAGGTGCCGTTCAGCACAGGCTGTTGGGAAGAGAATCCGTCAGGGCCTGCCTGGCTCTCCACTGGTGGGGATGGGGCACCTGCAGGCCTGGGGAAGCCAGCCCCCAGGGGCCACAAGGACATGAGCATTCAAGAGCATGCGCTGCCTTCTGCCCCAGAGGCAGGGGGCAGCCATCAGGGCTAGAGGCCCCTCCTCTGCTGTGAATCTGTCTCATCCACTTTTAAAGCCATCCAAGTTGGTGGCCAGCACAAACTCTGGTGGGAGCTAAATCCATTGTTTAAATTATGTGCTGCATGAAACTGTATCCATTATTATTATTTATTATTTCTTAAAATTCCATTCTGCCCTACATCTGTAGCAGTTCACAACATAGAGTTACAATATAAAAATCACAAAGTACACAATAAAAACAAAAGCAAAGACAACCCAATAATCCCCCATTCCACGACACATTTAAAAGGTCAATCAGCCCAAGACCCGGTTGAAGAGGAGCATTTTCACCTGGCGCCTAAAGGTGTATAATGAAGGTTCCAGCCAAACGTTCCTGGAGAGAGCATTTCACAAATGGGGAGCCACCACAGAAAAGGCCTGTTCTTGTGTACATGAATACACGTACAATCACACATACGCACAAAAGGCAATGATTATTACGTTAAGGTGAAATCCCAAAGGTGGACATTCAAGGCTGAGAGTTGGAAAAATTAGGACAAAGAAGATAACGTTGCTCTTCATGCAGTGCATAGTTAAACTATGGAACTCCCTCCCGCAGGAGCCAGTGATGGCAACCAGCCTGGGTGGTTTTTAAAGAGAACGAGAGAACTGCATTGTGCTAACCACAATGGCTCGGCTCTGCTTTCCGTCTTATGCAATAACACTTCTGGATGCCAGAAACCAGAGGAGGGGCGAGGGCTCTTGTGCCAAAATCCTGCTGGGGCATCTGGTGGGCCCGGGAGAACACGGGCCTGATCCAGCGGGTGCTTCTTACCTTGCCAACGCTGCGCTAACAAGACCTGCATTTCTCTGGAGCAAGAGGGGAAATTGCGTGAGGCCCGGAGGCGGCTGAGCAAGCCAGACCGAAGCCTCTGCACCCCCCGGAAGGCGCATTTCCTCGGGCAGAGGCGTGCCAAGGGGGGGGGGATCCTTTGCTGTGCCTCCGGCCCCTGGCGCTGCTCCCCGGCCCGGCAGGGGCTTCGCCTCTCCTCCCCCCCCGCCCCCCCGCCCCGCTCACCGCGTTGCAGGAGGTGAGCAGGTTGAGGACGTTGTGGTCGAAGTGGGTGACGTGGTTGGCGATGAAGACGCGCGCGCGGAGGCTGCGCTGGCGGGGGTCGCCCTGGCGCACGAGCACGCCCAGCACCGAGCACATCACGCGCACGATGAAGCGGCGCGGGGCGCTGTCCGGGAGCGCGCAGCTGACCAGGAAGACGTGCAGCCCGATGAAGAGCCGCAGCAGCAGCAGCGCCAGCCCCACCGGCGCGTAGAGCAGCAGCGAGAGCAGCACGCGCGGACCCTCGCCGGGGAGCCTGCGGGGAGGAGAGGAGAAGGCGCCGAGGTGAGCGGGGAGGAGGCAGGCCCGGCCCGCCCCCCCCCCGACCCCGGAGGCCCCCTCACCGGTGCGCGTCGAAGAGCCGGTCGGGCGCCACGGGGGCCGAGGCGTCCATGCTGCCCGCGGTCCGGAGGCGCCGCTCAGCGGGAAGCGCGGCGGGACGCGGCCAGGGCCGGACGGGCCGCCGCTGCTGCTGCCATCTTGGTCGCGCCCGCTCCGGGGGGAAGCGCGTCACCGCGCCCGACGCCGACGCCCCGCCCCTTCCGCCGTCCCCCCCCCGGACTACGTTTCCCGGCGTGCCCCGCGAGGCGGCCCCGAGCAGCATGGCGGCGGCGGCGGTGTCTCGGGTGGCGCGGCGCTGGGCGGGGGCGGCGGGGCTGCGGAGCGGGGTGGGCGGCGCCTGGGCGGCGGGGCTGGGCGGCGGCGGCGGCCAGAGGCGCCCTCCCCCTCCTCCTCCTCCTCGTCGTCCTGGCGGGTGGCGCTGGGCGGGGGCGGGGGCGGGGGCGGTGCTGGGGGGCTGGGGGCTGCTGCGGGGCCGGGGCGAGGGCGAGGGCGGGGCGCGGCGGGGCTGCCTCTGGCCGGGCCTCCCCCGGCTGCTGGCCGCCGTGCCCTCGCCCTCGCCGCCCTCGCCCTCTTCGCCCTCCCCGCCCCCGCCGGGCTCCCCGCGCGCCACCTACAACTTCATCGCCGACGTGGTGGAGCGGACGGCGCCGGCGCTGGTCTACATCGAGATCCTGGGCAGGTACGGGGCGCCCGGGCAGCGGGGGGGGGCAAGACGGGACCCCCCTCGAGGCATTCGGGCGCTTCGGCTGCGCTGAGTTGTAAGGCGCCTTTTCCCTGGGCAGAGGCTCCAGGCGGCTTACGGCCCCAATGGGCCCCGCTCAAAGCATCCGGGCGAGGAAGCAAGAGTTGAGAAGGGGGAAACGGGTCGAATTAAGATGCAAAAAGGAGGAGAGTAGGAAGATCCCAACCGTAGAAACCTCCTCGCCAGCTTTTCCATTCAAAGCAGTGCATTTCCCAAAGTAGAGGGACAGCAAGCAGGCAGCCAGTCCGGCTTCTCTAGGGAAGGAGTTCCAAGTGGTCTGGCAGCAGCAGCCACCACTGAGAAGGCCCTGTCCTGCCTACGTTTTCCCATGGGGGCACCTGGTTGGCCGCTGTGAGAACAGGAGGCTCCTCTAGGTGGCCCACTGGCCTGATCCTGGCTCTGCTGGAGTCCTTGACGTGTGCCTGGCTGTGTGTCCCCCTCGCCTGGTCCCCATGTCCCTCTTTCCCTCCTCCCTCCCACAGGCACCCATTTTCCGGCCGGGAGGTGCCCATCTCCAACGGCTCCGGCTTCGTGGTGTCTGCGGATGGGCTGATAGTCACCAACGCCCACGTGGTGGCCAACCGGAAGCGGGTGCGGGTGCGCCTGGCCAGCGGGGAGCTCTATGACGCCGTAGTGAGGCAGGTGGACCAGGTGGCCGACATAGCCACCATCAAGATCAATGCCAAGGTGAGTGCACTGGGGCAGTGGGTGATTTGCAGCAGTGCCCCTTGGCTCTGTGAGCTGGGCAGGGAGGGGGCAGTGGTGGCATCACCCTAGACCCTGTTGGAAAGTTGAGATTGGTGGGCCAGACGCCAAGAGCAGTTCCTGGTTTGGTGGGGGCACGCAGGGCAACCAGCCTCAGGCGGCCATCTAAGCTGCCCGACACCAACTCCTTCCCCCTCCCAAGCTGGGCTGGCGCCAGTCTCCTGCTGATTTCCTGACCCCCAGAAGTGGGGCCATGCTTCTGCCCCTCACCCGTGGGAGAGGAGTCCAGACGAGGCCAGGAGAGCTCAGCATGTGGGGGGGGGGGTTCTCCCATGCTGTGTCCTGGTACTGACACCTGTCTCTTTCCTCCTCCCCCCAGCGCCCGCTGCCCACGCTGCCCCTGGGCCGCTCCTCTGATGTGCGCCAGGGGGAGTTTGTGGTGGCCATGGGCAGCCCCTTTGCCCTGCAGAACACCATCACCTCAGGCATCGTCAGCTCTGCCCAGCGAGGGGGCCGGGAGCTGGGCTTGGCAGCTTCAGACATGGAGTACATCCAGACGGACGCAGCTATTGACGTAAGGCCCGCTGGGCATGAGAGCCGGGGGTGGGGCCAACGTGGGGGGGGGCTTTTTGTTGGCCTGTCCCCTCAGTGGTGCAGGTGCTGCCTCTGCCATGTGGGGGGGGGGCTGGGTGATTCCTGGGCCTCCCTCCTGTCCCTTGTGACCAGGGTGGGGGTGCCCAGAGGCACCAGGGGCAGCTCTGGGTCACTCCAAGTCACTTCCTGTTCGGTTTTCCCCTCTGCAGTTTGGAAACTCCGGGGGACCCCTCCTCAACTTGGTAAGTCCCTCGTCCTCTGCATATTTCCTGGGAATGGGGGCTTCTGCTGGCACAGGGTGGGGATCTTTGCTTGTTGACTAGGCGAGGAACAGGCCTTTCATTTCCCAGGTGGCACAGGGGGCTTGGCTCCTAAGAGCCTGCTGCTGCTGGATCAGGCCGGGGGGGGGGGCATTTGGTCCCACATCCTGTTCTCACAGTGGCTGACCAGACGCCACCAAGGGATCCCTGCAAGCAGGATCTGGGCCCAGGAGCAACTCTGTCCTCCTGCGGTTTCCAGCAACTGGCATTCAGAAGCGGGGCTGTCTCGGGGGGGGAACCCCCCCCACAGCCGCCTCCTCATCCTCTGAAGCCATTTAGGCTGGCGGCCACCCCTGCTTCCTGTGGAAGGGAGTTCCACAGTTTAACTGTGCATTGCATAAAGAGGGATTTCCTTCTATCAGTCCCAAATCGCCCAATGTTCATCTTGGTTGGATGGCTAGGAGTGTTAGGAGCGTTTGAGCAAAGCTTTTCTCCCCCGCCCCCGAAAGCCAACCTGAAGTGGCTGCCCTGGGGCTCCTCTCCCTGCCTCCTAGGACGGCGAGGTGATTGGGGTGAACACCATGAAGGTGACCCCTGGGATCTCCTTCGCCATCCCCTCCGACCGACTGAGAGCCTTCCTGGAGCAGGAGGAGAAGCGCAAGGGTGAGGATCTGCCCCCTTCCATAGGGGAGAGAGGTGGGGTTGGCCTCTATGGTGAGGCCACCTGAGCCCCTACAACCCAGGGATGTTCCTCCTGGCAGCCTTGAGTCTCTCTTAGGCTGGGCTGGCTTCAAGCATGGAGGGGTCGCCTTCCTCCCAGGGTCAATGACAGCCTCTCCCCCTCCCCAGACTCCTGGTTTGGCAGCACAGATGGCAAGAGGCGCTACATTGGGGTGATGATGCTGACCTTGACGCCCAGGTAGGTGCTCAGCGCCAGATCCTTCCAGGCCCAAGGGGGCGGCAGCGCAGGTCTCCCCGCCTCGGGCCGGTTGCTCCAGAGTGGGCCCTGGTTCCTCCTAAGCTGCTGGGGCAGAGGGTCTTCTCTGCTGCCCCCAGGAAAGCAGTGCCCCACTTCCTTGGGTGTCTGCACAGAGCCTTCTCTCCCCCTCCCTCCCCCCCCCCCCAGCATGCTGGAATCCTAACCTTGTGGCTCCCTCTCCCACTCCAGTATCCTGTCTGAGTTGAAGATAAGGGATCCTGCCTTCCCCGATGTCTCCTACGGGGTCCTCATCCACAAGGTCATCATTGGCTCTCCGGCGCATCAGTAAGTGCGACACTCACCTGCCCACCTGATGGGGGTTGGACTAGATGACCCCTGGGGTACCTCCCCACCCTGGCTTTGGGTTCCCAGTTCCCCCTGGCTAGAGGGCAGAGCAAGGCGTATGGCCCCTGGCCTGTCTCTCTGTCCTCACCCCGTACTCTGCTCTCACCGCAGGGCAGGCCTCAAGGCGGGGGACGTGGTCATGGAGATCAACGGCCAGGCGTCCCGGCGGGCAGAGGACATCTACGAGGCCGTGCGGAGCCAGAAGACGCTCACGCTGCTGGTCCGGCGCGGCTATGAGGCGCTGCTGATGAACATTGTCCCCGAAGTCACAGAGTAGGGGCGGGTGGGGGTTGTGGCCGCTGCGTTTGGGGGTCTGGGCAGGAAGACGGACTTTGCCTTGAGCCTGGAGAGGACTGATCCTGCCCTCTGTCCCCACAGAAGGAGGGGGGCCCAGCGGGTGTCGGGTGGCAGTTCAGTGGGTCTCGCTCCTCCGTGCTTGCGTGATGTCAGCCGGCGGGGGCTCTCTCTGACGTGGCAGGAAAGGCCCTTTGGGGGGGCAGTGCTTTCCTTTTTCCCTTTCCCCATTGGCTATTGACCTGTCCAGGCCCACATTTTCTGGAGGGTCATCCTCCTTTGTCGCGGTGCTGCGCAAATGGTCATTGAAGGCCAGGCCAGCTGCGGGCTCTGGTTTGCCCCTTGCCCAGCTGTTTTAAAAGGGGCCAAGAGGCCATCCCTCTGGGGGGGAATTGGCAGCAAGGTGGTCCCTTTTGCTATTCCCCCCCCAACTCAGAATCATGTGGCACGAGCCGAGCAGGGCCCAATCCGCAGCCCCTTCTGCTCCCAGCCAGTGCTGCAGTGAAGCAGGAATCCTTAAGGAGAGTCTCTTGCCACTGCAAGGCTGGGGGGGGGGGGCTGAGGGGTCCGTCTGCAGTGGGTGCCATAAAGGGTGGGGCAAGTTAATGGAGGCTGGGAGGGCTGGTGGTTGTGCCATCCACAGGGTCCTTAAGGACTAGAAAGTTGTTTTTAAACCCTTCAGAGCTAGCCGCTGCTCAGCCTGACCTGACTTGCTGCAGAGCCAGGCAGGGACGGGCTTTGTGGCTCGGTCCTTTCTGCTCCAATAAAGGGTTCTGCCAAGGGGGCAGCAGTTTTGTCTTTATTACGGGATGCTCAAGGGTGTTTAATTTAGCAGCTCTGCAGTGGCTCCTGCTGCCCCCATTTGAGGCGGGGGCTGCACAACAGCTGCGTGGGTGGCTCAAAGGACTGGCACATTTGTTGCCTCGCCCTGGAGGAACGGGGGGGCTCTTCCTTCCCCCCAAAAAAACAAGGCCTGCATTGAGGGAGGGCTACTGGAGGTGGGCACAGAAGAGCCGCCCCCTGACCAAAGAGACGTGCCACCTCAGCGCTTAGCGATGGCGACACAGATTTCCTTTCTGCTCTGCCACTGTCCTTGCTCCTGAGTGGGCTGATTTCTGCCAGGGGTGGTTTGCCTTGGAAGTGGTCTTGCTAAGCCCCAGGAATTTTTGGGGGGTGGAGTGGGGGGCTGTTTGTTTTTGAGGGGCTTGGCTGCGTCTCACCGGGAGGGGTGGCGAGTCCCTCTGTGCCACCACCGACTGCCCAGACAGGCCTCTCTTTCACCTCCAGCCGTGGAATTTGTTTCTCTGCAGCTCAGCCAGGAAGGAAAACAGGACACGGAAAGTGAGCTCCCTTAGGACATTTCTCGCATAGCTCTGAAGTGGCCCAGGGAGGGGGGTCCCGTGGGGTGGGGTGGGTGTGCTAAATCCCCCTTTTCCTTCTTGGCTGGCTCCATCTGAGACGCCCCACCCAGATTAATAGGGGGAAATAGAGCAGAGAGAGAAGTTTTTCTCCTACTCTCTCAAAACTAGAAATTGTGGACTTCCAAGAAGCTGGATGTTGGAAGGCTCAGGAGGGGTAAAAGGACGTCACACAGTGGAATCTGTGGAACTCCCTCCCACAGGAGACAGGATGGCCGCCAACTGGAATGGCTTTAAAGAAAGTGGCAGATTCATGAAGGAGATTATTATTGATGGCCCTCCTTTGCCGTGACGATGGGTCGGCGTCCCTTTGGGGCATCTGACTGGCCGCTGTGAGAACAGGATGCCAGGGCACTGGCCAGATTCTGCAGCTTCTTGTGATCTCGCGTAATCCTGGCACTTTGGGGGCTGCAGGACCCATCCCTCCACCGTGCTGAGGGGCTGCTGGACCTGGCCCCCTCCCAGGTGCAGCTGGCTCTGGCCAGGCGATGCAAATGCCTTTGGGGGGCATGCAAGGGGGTGGGGGTGGGAGCTTTTCCTGTCTCAGAGCTGAGCTGCCCCTTCCTCACACATCAGCTGGGAGGCAAGTTGGACAAAAGACATGAACTTTATATAGGAAACAAGAACTGGCCTCAGAGCCTGCAGCACCAGAAAGGGGGGGGCTGTGCAGGGGGGCAGAAGGAGCAGCTCCTGAGCAGGCAGGCAGGAGTGGTGTAGACAGCCTTCCTCCTGACCCCCCCCCCTGCAATTTCTCCATCATGTCAGATGCTCCCATTTGTGGGAAAGAAAGCAAACAGCTTTGAGGGGGGGTTTGAAGGGGGGGTTGGCCTTGCAGTTCAGTCCCAGCTCCCCTATGGAGGGGGGGGGGCGAGCAGGGGGTCGGCAGCCTGCTTTCCTTCTGCCCATTGCCAACCGGCTTCTTTGCATCGTCCAGGGCCGTGGCGCGCCAGGTGAGCCGCTGTCTGTCTGTCATGGGCTTTCAGGGTTCAGCCCCCCTTCTGTGGGGCAGGCCAGCCGGTGGCGCTTGTGGTCTGGCCTATAAAATCTGGTTATTGAGCTGTCCTGGGTACTGTTCAAAGCGCCTGTTTGCCTCCTCACTGAGAGCATCACCTGCAGCAGAAGGACCAGAGGAGGGCATGAGGAAGAGGAGGGGACCCCCAGCAAGCCCCCCCCAAACCCCTCGGAAAGTACCTATATGACAGCTGTGCACCCAGATGCGATGGCCGTCATACTTGCAGTTGCACTTCATGGCGTTGTTGGTGAAGTCGCTCTCCGCCACTTCATACCGGGGATTAATCACCACCTGGAGGGAGGGAGGGAGGCTGAAGGGAGCCCTGTGCCCCACGGGCTGCTGGGAAGAACTGGCACCCATCCGGGGAGGGGCAGGGAGCGCCCTGAGAGCTGGAGGGTAGGAGGAGTGAGGCGGAAGCTCCACAGGTGCAGCGCCCCCTGCCATGCCTGTCCCACTGATTTCAACGGCCTGATTTGGTGCCCAGCCTTTGATGGCCTTTTGCTCAGAAGTACATCCTATGGGGCTCACTGCCAGATCAGTGTCTATAGAGTTGCATCCACAGGGCTGGATCAGGCCCTATTTATGGCAAACTAGGGGGGGGGAGTAGAGAGAGGAAATCACTTCCTGCCTCTCATAAGACCAGGCTTGGCAGGGACTCCCTTAATAGAAATGGAGAGGTGGAAGGACCTCCTGTGTGTGTCTCCTTTGGGAAGAAATTCTGTGACAATCCCTTGCCCGCACTGTCCACCATGCTCTCAAGCTAAGCAGTCATGTGCCCGGGGGCTCCAGACAAACACACCCTGTTCTGAGACTACCAACCTTTATTTTACTGTGACTTAAAAGTGTCGTTATGCTTCTACTTTCCTGTATTTGCTGCCTGCACTGAAATGTAAGTAAACAATTTTTGTTTGTCTTACTAAAATGTGTAGTACCTTTTCTGCAGCAGGTAAAGAGAGGAAGGTCAGTAAACCGCAAATAAAGGTATAAAAAGGTATAACTGCCCCATTCCTAAAATTCAGGAAGCTGCAAAATGACTTAAGTGTATTTACTTTGCCAAAAAGGCTTCACAGCCCACTTAGCTTTTCCATTTCTCCCACACGTGGGATAGGTGGTTTAATCTACAGATTTAATCCTGAATTCATCTCCTACCGAAGGGACTCCCAGGGCCATATAGTCCAACTCTTGCAATGCAGGAACCGTAGCTATAGCATCCCTGACAGTTGCCATTCATACAACCTGCGGAGTTTGTTGCCCCCTCCCTCTTCTGGTCTCACCTGCAGGATGTAGTTGCCAGCCTTGACGTCGGTGATGTCTATCCACTGGCAGTCAATGTCGTGGCGATAGAGGTCCCAGCAGCCCACCGTGATGCCCTGCTCCCCAAAGTTGGCACATTCATAGCGCTTGCTCACGTCTGTCCAAAAAAGGGGAGGGGGGTCAAGTCCTGCCAGGGGGCAGCAAACTCCTCCCTGAACCCCTGGGAAGCTGCCGCTGCTGCCAGCCAGTGTAGGCAAACCTGAGCTCATTGGACTCCTTTCGATCCCATGCCTATCTGGGCTTCTGAGCCTCAGAGCAAAGGCAGCTGCTGCCCCCCTGCTCCCCCCCCCACGGCCACAGGCACCCTGGCAGCTTCACCCACCCTCGTGGCATTCAGTGTCCTCCAGGCAGAAGCTGGCCTTGTGTCCCTCTGCGACTTTGGTGCCATTGGAAGTCAGGAGGTCATAGTGGGTGAAGACGTCCATGCTGTGGTAGTGCCTGGGGTGAGACATGGCAGTGTTGTGCAGTGGTTAGAGCATCGGACAAGGAGAGACCAGGGTCCATGAAGCTCCCTGGGCAACAAGCCTACCTTGCAGGGTGTTGGGGGTATTTAAATGAAGAGGGCAGGGAGAGAACCATGCCTTCGCCACCTTTAGTTCCTTGGAGGAAAAGGTGGGATATAAACGCAACAGAATAAAAAGAGCAAGAGACCCAGGCCTGAGCCCAGAGGAGAGCGAGAGAAAGGTGCTCACCCGTGACATTCGTGCCAGACCCAGGAGTGGCGCCCTGCCTTGGGGCGAAAGTCGGCCCGGCCGTTGTTGTGGATCTGCGAGGAGAAGCGCAGGAGGCGGCGGTGGCCGTAGGGCCAGTTGGCATTGCGGGCGCTGCTGGACAGGCAGTTCTCCTCCGCAGCGCAGTAGAGCATGTGCAGAGGGCGGTCCTCAATGTACGCAGTCTCTTGTACCAGGGGGGCATGCAGCAGCAAGTCCGAGGCAGCTGTGAAGAGAGAAGGGGAGGGGGCCGGGCCCAGCAGCTGTGGGGCTAGCTCAAGTCATAGGGCCGGCTGAAGAGCCAGCCTCTGCTGTGGGGCTGGCCCCTCTTCCTCTCAGTGACCCCACACCCGGGGCTTCAGAGCCGGCTCCCAGTGAAGGTGGGGGGGCATGTCTCTCAAAGGAGCCCCTTCCTCCCCTGACCCCCAGCGGGCTTCCAGGTGGGTTTGCTCCCAGGAGCAGCCCAGGCCCAGGGGTCTCTCTCTGCCCCCCAGCAGCCCCTCCCAGCCTCACTTTCTGAGCAGATGACTCCAGCGGCGAATCGGGTGCCCGTCTTGGGGCAGTTGAGGGTGCTGTGGTGCTGGCAGTGGCTCAGCGCCATCTCGTGCCCCCCACACTTCACCCCGCTCAGCACCATCTCCGTCACGTTGCTGGCATCCCAGTACCACGTTTCCTGGGGACGGAACACAGGAGGCAGGGCAGTGGGGCACCTTTGCCCCTCTCTGGCCAGCACAAGCAGAAGCACCAAACAGAAGGGCCCTCCAAGGGCCATCTAGTCCAGCCCCCTGAAATGCAGGAATCGCAGCAAAAGCCTCTGGGACAGAGGGCCATCCAGCCTCTGCTTCCAAGCTCCTGAGGGAGTCTGTTGTGCTGGTTCCCAAATCCTGTTCCTGCAGTGTCCAACCAGAGACCAGAGCACCAGATCCAAGGGACTCTCCTGCCTTGTTGGAGCAGAGCAGCTGGCCATCTGCCAGGGCTGCTTCAGCTGCCATACCTGCATTGCAGGGGGTCAGACTAGATGGCCTCTGGCGTCCCTCCCAACTCCACAGTTCTTTTGGCTAGTAGTAGCCCCCACATCCCCCTTCTTCTCCACTGGGCCTCTTCTCCTTCACCCAGCTGCCCTGCCAGGAAACCCCTCCCCCCGACTGCCTCCTTCCCAGCCCCACGGCTGCCCCACACCTACCGTCACGGCATGCATGGCGTAGCCCAGGCCGAGTTGGCGACAGGCCACCATGGCCTCGGTGGTGCTCCAGCCTGTACTGCAGACGGTGCCCCAGCGGCCGGCGTGCCTCACCTCCACGCGCCCCTCAAACGCGGTTCGGCCCCCGGCAATGCGGATCTGTGGGGAAGCCCAGCGATGAGCCGGCGGCTGTCCCTCCCCATCCTGGCTCGCTGCCCCTTCCCACCAGCCAAGGCCAGGAAGGCAGGCAGGCAGTGGCCAAGTGGGGGGCACGTCATCATGGCCTCAAGGGTTCCCCAGCCCTGGCCTCAAACCAAGCCCCAATCAGGATAGGGGGAGTTGTGGGCTGGGCCAAGCCTGCAGGCAGCCTAGTGAAGTTCCCAGTCCTTTGGGAGGAGCTGCTGCTGCTACTTGGGGGGTGGAGAGAGGACAAGGCCCCTCTTCCCTGGGGCCCCCAGTGCTGACCGTGGTTTCGTGGCCCATGTAGGGGGCGTTGCAGCGGACGGCCGCGTCCTCAGTGTGCTTGCAGTCCTCCTGCGTGATGTTCTTGTGGGGGCAGCTCCAGAGGGACTTCTCGGTGCCCAGGCAGCGCACCTCATTCAGGTGGATCTGGCCCATTCCTGTGGCAGGAGAGGAAACGCTGGGCCTCTGGGAATGGCCAGCTGAGAGCCCCGTTTGGGGGGCAGTCTATGGGGAAGGTGGTGGTGGGGAGTCAGAGACGGCCTGTGCCCCCTTTCTTCACCCCAAGCCACCACCCACATTTCATTTGCCAGGCTAGTCTTTTCTGTAGAAGTATATTTCCAAAGTCAGCACATATCTGCCTGGTGGGGGCACATGCAGAGTTAGGGACCCCCCCTATGAACATGGAGTGCCAGGCCTTTCTGGCACCTGTGGCAGTCCAGACGGCTGTGGGGGGGGTGGAGGGACTGTTGGACTGGGGGGCACCCCTGAAGGAGCAGCCCAGGCCCCCCCCCCAGCGGCTCACCTTGGCCCATGCGTGCCCCCGTCAGAGCCTCCTTGGCGCTCCCAAAGCCCAGCTCCCGGCACACAACGCTGGCGGACGCCAGGCTCCACCGGTCGTCGCAGACGGTGCCCCACTCGCCGTTCTTCAGCACCTCGACCCGCCCCTCGCCGGGCTTGGCCCCTCCCTTCAGCCGTACGCGCTGCTGTGGGGAGCAAAGGGCAGTTGAGACGCCCAGGAGGTGGGGCCCTGAGGCTGCCCCACTCCACAGTCCTCAGAGGTAGTGCAGCGCAGTGGTTTGAGAGCTGGGACCTGGGAGAGACTCCAGCACCCTGGAGCTCAGGGGCCGATCTTTGGGCAGCTGCCATCTCTCAGCCTGACCTGACTTCCAGGGTTGTTGCAGGACAAAATGGGAAGAGGGTGCCAAGTTGCGCTCCATTTGGAGGAAAGGAGGGATGTTTAGGTCATAATAAAGAGCTGTGTCCTGCGTTCCAGGGCTTGGACTAGATGACCTTGGGGGTCCCTTCCAACTCCACAATTCTAGGATTCTGTGAAAGAGCTGGCAGGCTGGGCAAGCGCCCCCTGCTCCCTCCTTCCTCGCTCACCTGCCCCGTCTGCTGCCGCTGCCTCTTCTTCTTCTGGGCGTTCCCGGTGGCAAACAGCGGCCCAGGGACGCAGCTGACCACGGCCGGCATCCCCGCCCTGCAGACGCCTGTGGCGTTGCCCTTGTAGAACTCGAAGGAGCAGAGGGAGAGGTGCACCTCCGTCCCCAGGCAGGCCACCGAGTGCAGGCGGTAGTTGAGCGGCTGCCGTTCCAGGGAGAGCCTGCAGGGAAGAGGAGAGGGGTCAGAGGGCAGGGCTGGAAGGAGCATACAGGTGGGGCACCTGTGGGGCAGGCGTGCATCGTAGCATCTGGCCCCCTTCCGCTGTCCCCTGCACTCCCATACCAAGCAGGGCCCTCGGCTCCTCTGGACCTGAAATGACGGCTGCAGAAGAGCCTCTAGCTCCCTCCGAGGGCAGCAGCCGGGTGCCAGTCCTGCCCTCAGACTCCCAGGGACTCACAAGGCCCCATTACCTCTTGGTGCCCCTAAAGTCCTCCCTGCGTCTATGTTTGGAGCGAGACCTGGAGACCGGCCTGGAAGACAGACAGACAAGGTGAGTGACGGAGCCCACCATGAACCCTTCCCTCCCTGGGGCCGGATCCTTGCAAACTCTCTGCTCATTTGCACTGCTCCGGGATGGATCAGGCCGCACAGGCCAGCCCAGGCTTGTCAGAAGCAAGCGTGGTATCCATTCCCCCAGGACTAATGCCAGCAGCCCCAGCCCCAGCGCAGAGAAGCCATGCAGCCCCACACCGGCAGTCATGCATTGCAGGGCGAGGTCTCTTCCAGCTCTGTAGTTCTATGGCTCAATGTCTCATTTCTGCCTTGGGACACTGAAGAACAGGAGAATGCCCCTCCCGCCATCACTGGGCATTCAAAGCCTCCCTCTAGCCCACCCCACTGTGCCCCACAGCACCACGCAAAGTGCTGTGAGAAACCTCAAAGCTGACCGCAGTCCCCAGCAGCTGGCACATGTAGGATGGTAGACTGCTTCTGTAAAAGGGGGCTCCATTTAGCCAGGAGGGATCCTAGCTCAGCAGCAGAGGACATGGTGTTTTGAATGCAGAAGAGCCCAGGATACCCCCCCCCCCAAAAATATCTCTCTCACACACAAAAGGCTGGGAAATATCTTTTTTCCACCTGGTGGGACCTTTGGGGAGTCATAACAGAGAGCTCAGGGCAGGATGGGCCAGGGAATGAGGCAGGGCAAACCCACTTCCTCTGGCCTTCAGGAATTTGTCTAATTCCCTTCTAAATTGCCCCCATCTGACTTGTGGAAGCAGATTCCGTGTTCTGCAATGAAGAGCTGCCTTTTTGCCCACTGGAACTCTCCCAACATTGGATCGCTTCCTGAGTCCTGGAATTATGAAAGAGAGAGCCCCCCCACCCAAAGAAGCACTTTCTGTGTGATTTTATAAACCTCCCTCCTATACCTCCTTCTGCCCTCAGGCTGAGCTGAAGAGCCTCCTAGAATTTGCCCTTTTAGGGAAGACTCAGAGAGGAAACAGATGATGCCACACAGTGGACCCAGGTTACACGGCGACTGTGTTGCGGTGGGACCTGGGTGTTCAGCTCCCTCCCAGCGCCCCCCCTTGCAGCCCACCTTTGCTTGCCTGCCTGCAAAGACGCCTCTTTCTTCCCAGCTGAAGGCAGACAGAGGTGCCCTCAGCCCAGCAGTGAGTCACCGCTCAGACATCCCTGGACCAGACAGAGCACACACTGCCGCCTTTGTCCAAAGTCCTCCGCGGCCAGACGCCCATTCACATGGCTCAGGTGCTGCCCCACTTTCCTTCTCCCCCCGCCCTGCCCGCTCCTTTCCTCGGAAACATTCCGGCGTCTTCCCGTGCCATTGACAAACCAGCTCCCCAGGCCGAGTCAGGGTGATGGAAACGGGCAAGCATCCATCGCAAGGCCAGAGGGGTTCTCTCCTGTCTGTCTGTCAAATGACCCTCAGGTCCCTTCCAACTCTATAATGCTATGATTCCAACTCTGCATAGCTGGGGGGGGGGCTCCAAAGGGTCCTATCAAGACAAATGCTGCCCCCCAAACTCTCCATGTTCCTCAGTGCCAGCCCCCGTCCGCACAGCAGAAATGGCTCAGCTCCAGGGCAGCCTAAGGCCATGAGACACTCATGCCCCTGGCAAGACAAGAAATGTCATCCGCACCTGGAGACGCCCCAGAGAGAGGTGCTGCCCCACTGAGAGGCAGAGGAGGCAGAAAGCAGAGAGCTCAGCCCTCCAGCAGCGCCTCTGAGTCACCGGTGAACCTCCTGCCCTCAAACCCGCAGGGGAAGCATTGTGGAAAGGGGCGCTCGGTTTGGGGAGGAGGTTCACTACCTCCCCTTCTGGATCCACAGCCAGTGAATCCGGACTGAGCAGGACAGCATGGCCCCCTGTCAGGTGGGAGGTAGGGCAGGACTCAGGGGCCGGAGGGGGCAGGGGCCGCCTGCTGCAGAGAAGCAGGGGCCTCCTGGCTCCGTTACCTCTTCCGGGGGCCTGGCTTCCTCCGGCCCTTGGCAGCTCGCTTGGCCCGCCTGCGGGAGGAAAGTCAACATGGCCTCTTCAGGAAGACAGGCGAGGGGCCTGGCAGGGGGAGGTGGGGGAGCCCCCAGGGCAACATCTGGCCAAGTTGGTCCCCAATCCTCCCGTTCTCTAGCTGCAAGAGCTGGAGGTGCTTCCGCTGAGCAGCTTCCCACTCAGACACCCTCCCCAAATCTAACCGTCTGAATTCAAAGCAGCTGAGCTGGCAAGACAGGAAGGTCCAAGGCAAGACAGCAACCTCCTCCAAAGACCTTGGCTCCTTGCAAGGCAAGATAGACATTGCTAGACGGGAGCTGTAGGATAGCTCAGCTCCAGGGTGGTGATGTCATTTACAGCAGTCCTAACCTATAAATTTTGGTGCCCAGAACTGGACATGGGACTCCAGGTGGAGGCTGACCAAGACAGACTAGAGCAGGACCCTGTCTTCCCCTGATCAGTACACTAGACTTCTGTTGATGCAGCCTAGAATTGCATTAGCTTTTTTTTTGCTGCTGCATCACACTGTGGACTCATGTCAAGCTTGTGATCGTAGAAGACCCCAAGATCCTTTTCACATGACCTGCTGTCAAGTCAGGTGTCCCCCATTCTATATGCAAAGCTGGTTATCCTTGCCTAAGTGTAGAAACTGAAATTTGTCCCTATTAAACTCCATTTTGCCAGTTTTAACCCAGTTTCCCAATCTGTTAAAGGTCATCTTGAATCCAGATTCTGACTTCTGTGGCATTTGTGACACCTCTCAGTTTGGCGTAATCCTTGACAGGAATTTGCACTCAGGGGGGCAGAGCCTTAAAGGGGTCTTGACACATGGCTATGATGATGATGACAGTATCCAAGACTTAAGTGCAGAGGATGGGGAAGAGCCCAAAGGTCCTCTCCTGATTTCCCAAGAGATGACCGCAGTGCCTGGAGACAGACAGTGAGGTCATGCTTCTATAGCAGTGACCAGAGGAGGAATGACCACTGGTAGGAGCGCAGAGAGAAGAAATGCCATGGTGCAACTGACCACCTTTCTCTGCCCCAGCTGCAACAAAACATGTCTCTCCCCTATCGGTCTCTCCAGTCACAGCTGGAACTCTTCAACAGCCTGGCTTCACCCCCAAAGACACCCTCCTCCATTGTCTCCAGAGACAGACAATGTTAACCAGCAATTTCCCAGCATGTGATCAGTCCATTCCCCCTTCCCCATGGAGGTCAGTGGCAAGACTGTGCTCCAACGGTCTGAATGGGGGGGGATCTCGGTTCTCCCCCCTCCACGCAGTCACTCACTTGTAGAAATTGCGGTTGACCTTCTTCTCGGCAGGGAAGCCCAGCATCCCACAGATGACGCGGCTGTTGCGGCTGCTCCAGTTCTCATCGCAGATCTGTGCCCAGCTGCCCCGGTGGCGGACTTCCACAATGCCCTCCGTCACGGGCAGTGGCCGCTTGGCATGGGAGACCACGGGGCGCAGGCGCAGCTCCTCCACCTGGTTCTGCTCTGTCTGGAGGGAGGGAGGGAGGGTCAGCCCCAGGCAGAGACCTCTGCCCTGACTGCATGGCCTGGCAGGGGATTGGGTTCCACCCCGAGAAAGGATGCTTGAGTTGAGATTCCCACATTGCTGGGGGTTTGGAGAGGGTTGCCAGGAGGAGGAGTTGGAGGATGGAAGGTGGGACCTATCTGGTGGGAGCCTGTTGGGAAAACAACTTTTAACACCGCCCCCAAACGCACACAGAAAACCAGCAGGGTCTCTAAAGTGGGGGGAGGAGGAGGAGGGCAGAGACTCTTTTGCTGAGAGGAAGGAGGCGGCTGGGGCTGGGGTGGAACCTCCTGCTGTTGAGAAAAGAATCCCTGGGCCCAAAAATGCAGCCACAGGGGTGTGGAGCCTGCTTAATAGAAAGCAGCATGGCTTTGCTGTGGCCAAGTGACACCAGGCGGCCCCTACTTTCCCCTCGAGTGACGAGTCACAGAACGGAATGCTGTGGGTGTAAAACGCCTCTGGCCTTCTGCCCAGCTGGTGCCCCAGTTCCAGCGGTGACGTCACCCCGCCAGCTGGAGACGGGAGGCCGTCAGGCCGTGTGAGGAGGAAGCCCTGAGCAGAGGAAGGAAGAGCCAAGGGGGGCTCTGTGGGGTGAGGGGTCTGCTGTAGCTTCCCAGGAGGACTTCCTGAGTTGGGCCTGGCCAGCTGGGAAAGACTTGCAGGGAAGCCCAAAACTGGGGGTGGGGAAGAGTTCACCCACCTCAAATTTCTCCAGAATATAATATGGGCAAACTGGTAATGGAAAAATGGAAGGAATGTGGCCCCAAACCAGCCCTGCCCAACTCCCAGGGACACCTCAGGCCAGGCTCCCTCTTGCCCCCCACTCCTTCCCCGCTTCCGCAGTGACCCCCTTACACCCCCAGGGCTAGATCCCAGACTGCGCTAACAGCGACGTTAAAGCCCCACATAGGAATGCGCCTGGAAACGTCTGTGCGCTGGAGCCACGAGACATTTTTCCTGGAAAATCACCCTCCAACTGAACATTTGCTCTCCCTTCGTGGAGGAAACGCGTCCCAGCCAGCTGGCCACAGTCAGCTGCAAGAGGAACATCTGGCCAGAGCTGCCTTGCTCTCGCTTGCTGTTTCCTACTCTTTCTCGCCTGCCATAGATGCATAAACACCCACACCTGGGCAGCCCATGAAACTGAGGTTGGAAGATTCAGGGCAGCTGAATCCTTCCTCAAGAGGGACTGAGCCCCAAGCAACAGGCCCAGGCACGAAGGCAGGCCTGGCCCAGCTGGGGGCCCTTCTTCCTTCCTTCCACCCCCCCCACCGCCCCGCCTGGGCCTCCTCCAGTCTCTTTCAGGGAACATCCTGTGCTCTTCCAAGCCTTCCACTTCTGACTAATGCAGCCTTGTTCGGACCCACATGCTTAGGGAGCAGTTGTCTGCAGCAGGAACGGGGGTCCCCCTAGCTCCCACAGGCACAGCAGCCCTGCTGGCCTCCCACCCCCTGCCCCCAAGCAAACGTCCCCCCACCCACCTCAATCACATTGGAGTCCACAAAGCCAGGAATGCGCTCGTCTTTGCAGATGACACCAGCGTCTTCCTCGTGGGAGCAGTCGCTGTTGCCCCAGCCCCTCGACCGGCAGTCCGTGATGCTCTTCTCGCTGCCCCCACAGTTCACGTTGTCCAGCCAGATGCGCCCTGCAAAGCCATAGCCAGGAGCAGTCAGGTGAGTGATGGAGAGGGAGAGAAAGAAAGAAAGAAAGAAGGAAAGAAAGAAAGAAAAGGAGAGAGCACTCAACCTGACCTGAGAGCATCTCTAGCCAGAGACTGTTCCAAAGTCTGGCTGTGCTTACCCAGCAAAGAGGAGAAATGCTCTCTGCATATGCTTAAATGCACAATCTTTTAGTATTCCTTCACTGGTTCTGCAAGATTGTGGCCTAGAAAGCGAGGAGCCAGTGTGGTTTTGTGGTTAGAGTGTCAAACCAGGAGAGACCAGGGTTCATGTCTCCGTTTGGCCATAAAACTCACTGGGTGACCATGGGCCAGTCCGTGCCTTTCAGCCTTACCCACCTCACAGGGTTGTTGTGCAGATTAAATGAGGAGTGGGAGAAGCACGTGGTCCACTGTGAGCTCCTTATTTAAGTGCAATAAACAATTACATAATATTATGTATTTAAACAATCTGTGGCTTTTAAAACTGCATGGTGTGTTTGTTACTATGTTATGTATTTTGTGATTTTTTTTATATTGTGAAGCACCCTGGGATCTTCTAGAAATTTAATAAAATAAAATGTGACGCCTGGATCAGATCAAGGCTGCAGCTTATGAGTGCCTCCTCTTCTCAAGGACAAAACAGTGCAGGGGCTGCCCCGCCCCCGCCCTGCCCCATCCCAGCGCCCCTCGCCCCGGCCCTCGATGCTCACCGATGCCTTTGCCATACTTGGCGCTGTGAGTCCAGCCGGTGGCGGCCACAAAGCCCAAGTGGCGGCAGAGAACGTGGGCGTTGGCCAGAGTGAAGTCGTCGTCGCAAATGGTGCCCCACTCCTGGCCGTAGAAGACCTCAATGCGGCCCTCGTTGTGCTTGCGGGGGTAGCCAGCCAGCCGGAACTGCAGCTTGGGGCCAGCTGGGGTGCTCCGCACTGTGGGTGCCGCTGGGGTGCTCTGCTGGGCGGCGCTCACCCCCAGCCAGACACCACACAGCAGCCCAAGCACCTCCCACAGGGCAAGACCCATCGTCCTGGCTGCCTGGACCTGGAGGGGAAGAGAGGGAGGTTGAGGGGGGAGAACCCCCGGGCCCAGGCAGGCAGGCGGGCAGTCGCGGCCCTGCAAGTTCAGCCTCGTCGTCCTCCTGCCCCAGCGAGGCCATTCCTCCACCCAGGAGCACAGAGCAAATCCCCGCGGCCATCCTGTGCCCTTGCCCAGGACCAGAGGCGTCCCGCCCCGCTTCTCCTGCTGAACTGGCGCGGATGCTGCTCCCAAGGGGTCGGAACAAGTCCCCCCCGCCGCATAAGAAGCCTCTCGTCCACAGGAGCCCCTTCCGCTGGCCCAGGTGGGCGCCACTTGGGGATCGAGTCACCCTGCGGAACTGTCGAGGGGCTTTTAACTTTCGCAAAAAAGGGGGGGTGCCGGTGGGCAACCTGAGACGCGCGGAGGGAAGGAAAGCGGAGGCGGCTTTGGCCCCTCCTGGGCCGGGCAGAGAGCCCTTCGGGCGGAGGAGGCAGCCGGGACTTTTAAAAGGAGAAGGTGGTTGCGAGCCGGGAGAGCGAGATGGAGCCTCCACGGGCAGAGGCCGTCTATCTTCTCCCGTCGGGGCCTTGCGAGAGGAACCGCGGCCCGCCCGCCCGCCCCCGCGAGGAGTCCTGGTCTCCAGTGGCCGGGCGGGGACGCGTCTGGAGGCCCCCTTCCTCCCCCGTCTCGCCTCCCAGCTGCCTCGGGATGCCGCGGGTCCCACGCAGCCGCCGACCCGGAGCTCCCCCGTCCTCCCGGAGCTGGGCAGGGCTGGCCAGCCAGCCAGGCTCGGGGGCGGCCTCTGCCACGGGCGCCTGCTTCGGAGACAGCGTCGCGTCTTCCAAGTTCCCCCTCCCGCTCGCCCAGCTCCAGCTCATCCCGAAGGAGCGCGCGCCTCCGGTGCGCTCCCCGCAAGAGCCGTCCTCGTCGCCCCGCCCGGGGTCCCCGCTGACCTCGGCTGAGCTGCGCCGCCTCCACTGCGTCCCCGCCGCCTCCGAGCCGCGCTGCCCCGCTGTTCAAGGCCAGGCGACTAACGGGCCGCCCCCGGCCGGCCTCTCCTTCACCCCGCCCCCGGCCGGCCTGCTCGCGCTTGGCTCGGGCCGGCGGGGCGGGCGCAGGGAGCAGCCCCCGCGCAGCGGGAGAGGCGCAGGCGCGCCGCCACCGAAGAGCATCGGGGGCTCCGCTTCGGACGGGGCGGGCGCAGCTCCGCGGCGGGACGGACTTACGCGGGGCGGGAGGGAGAAGCCTGGCTAGAAGGTCCCTCCCTACTTAAGGCGGGACGGGGAGCTCCCGGGAGCCGAGAGGGTCTCGAGCCAGCAGCAACAGCAAAAGGAGGCGCGCAGGGTGATCCTATAGCGGAGACTAATGGCTGGGCCACGCAGCCTACTTTCCGCCGGAAAACCTCCTTGGAGAGGAAAAGTGGCACATCTTGCAGTCGAAGGAAGGAGCCCTACGCAAGGAGTGGGGTGTGGCCGGGACTCCGCTTCAGACCCCACAAGGGGCGTCTCCTCCAGGGCCTTCGACCAGCTCTGGGCCAGGAGAGGACGCCGGATTAAGCAATGGAACTCCCTGCCTCAGGATGCAGTGATGGCCACCAACTTGGATGACTTTAGAAGAGGATTCGCAAATTCATGGAGAAGCCTACTTGGTTTTTTCCTGGTATGCAGTGCATTCCCCTAGAGCATATCCCCCTGTTTTCTTCTTCCCCCACAAACCCACTGCTACCCCAAGAAACCAAAATAAAAAAGGAGTCATGGCAGCTTTTAAACTGATTGAGGGATGAAAGCCCCAGAGTAATTCAGTCCTGGAGACATGCCATAGTCGCCCCGATCCAAATGCTCAGGGAGACCTTGACAGGATGAATGAAATCAAGGAAGCATCCGAAAGCAGAGGCACGGACGCAAGAGGCGACTTCCGCTACGCTCACCTAGGCGGGCTGCATGTGGGTTCCGGGCACGACAAAGAGGCCGAGTTTCTAGGCATCCTAAATGCGCTGGTGCTGGAACCAAGCAGGGCGCAAGCGCCCTCTAGTGGGGAAACAGCAGCCCTGCCCGGCCGCCCGCTACTGATTTCAGAGGACTCTGTAGGAGCAGGAACGTCGCTTGTGGTTACTGTACTTCTTGAGGCTCAGTTGACCTGAGTGACGTGGAAACTGGGAAAACCCTCCATCGGCTTTGGCTGGTGACCCAGCTGCATCCTTATCTGGACAGGGACAGCCTAACTTCCATTGTCTATGCTCTCCTCATCTCTAAGTTAGATTACTGCAAGGCATTGTACGTGGGGCTGCCTCTGGAGACTGTTTGGAAACTTAAGCTGGTGCAGAATTCAGAAGCCAGGTTGCTCTCCAGGGCAAGAGGGCTGGAGAATATGACACTGATCCTGGTGCAACTGCACTGGCTGCCAATGAGTTTCTGGGCCCAATTCAAAGCACTGGTTTTGACCTATTAAAGCCTTGAACAGCTCAGGATGGCAATACCTCAAGAACCACCTCCTTCAGTATGAACGTGCGTGGACCCTGAGATCATCTTCTGAGGCCCTTCTCTGTTCCCCTTCAAGCACGCCTTCAATGACACTCTTTTAAATGTTGTGGGGGCGGGGTTATTGGTTGGTTTGTTTTTGTTCTTGTTTTTATTGCGTATTTTGTGTTTTTCTCTTTTATTTTATGTTGTGATTGCCCCAAAATCTAGGGATGAAGTGTGATATACAAACAAACAAACAAAATAAAATAACAATTCCGTACTCCAGATGCCTCTCAGCTGAGAGGCCATGGGGTTCCCATGCCAGCCCCCTTCAGCCATGCCGCTGCCGCAGGAGCTCTGCCCGCCTCCTCTGGGCTCCAAGGGCAGGAGAGGCTTTGCCCCGCCCTGCTGGGATCCGAAGCTGGATGCCAGTCCTTCTTGAGGGCCCAGGTCAGGCCGTTGTCTGTGCTGGGAGGGTCCAGTGGTCAAGCGCAGGTCATTCCCCGGCGGCATTTGTGTCCTCCTGCGTGGTCTCTAGGGGGAAAGGTGGGGCAGGAAGGCATCACAGAAATGTAGAGTGGGAAGGGACCCCAGGGTCATCTAGTCCAACCCCCCAGAACGCAGGAATCTCAACTAAAGCATCCATGATGGAAAGGGAACAAGAGCCCTGTGACTACTACTAGATCACCCCAAAGGGGACCCCGCTCGTCCAGCCTCCTGGCTACCCCCCCCCCCCGTTGCCAGACAGATGCCCATCCTGGGAAACCCGTCAGCGAGTCCAGAGTGCGACAGACCCCACTCCTCTCTTGCGGCTTCCCCGCCCGGGCCGACTCCGCATTGCGGCCGAGAAGCTCTTCGGGGGTCCAGGACAGACCTGCAGCGCGGGGATCCTCCCGCCCACGGACACGCGCTCCCACCCGAGACCTACGAGCTCCGGAGTCACGAAGCAAAAGTTTAGACAACGTTTCTGACGTCGCAGCCAACTCCCCCCCCCCCCGCCGGGGGACTTGCCCCCACGCTTCCAAATACAAACGCGCTTCTTTCTTCTTTTTTTGCGTCGGTTGGGGATTATTTTTTCCTCTAAGGTGGCCTCTCGCCCGAATGTCCGCTCCAGAAAGCGGAGTATTTTCTCAACCTTTTTTTTGTCCCGTCGAAGTTTTGATGTTTCTGGTCTCGTAACGTCCCAAATGCAGAGGCAAACTTTGGATCACGAAACCGTTCCCTTGGCGGTGGCCACGTCGTCCGGCGGGATGAGGCCCCCGAGCAGAGAAAGGGCCCCCGGGCCGGCCGTCCTTCGAGGCTGCTTCCGGCCAGAGGGCGGCCCCGAGCGCGGCCGCCTGCCCCTCCGGCCCGCCCCTTGGCGGCCGGGCAGAGCCAGGCGAGCGCCCCATCCCTGGCCCGGGGGCGGAGCCGCCCCTCCCCGCCCGGCGGCTTCCGCTCCGTCGGCGAAGCCCCTCCCCGCGCCGAGAGGCGGCGGCGGCGGCGCTGACAGATCCGGAGCGGCTGGGCTGCCCGCGGCGACTCTTCCGGATGGACCCGCCGGTCAAGGCCGGGCCGCTCCTGCTCCAGCAGCCGTCGGGGCTGCGCATCGGCGCCAAGGTAAGGGCGTCCTGCCGCGGCCGGGGCCCCTCGGCGGGGCTGCTCCGAGCGCCACCCGCCCGCCCGCCGGCGCTTCCGGGATGGGGCGCTGCCGCAGCGCGGTCTCTGCGCGGGGCGAAAGCGCGGCCGGCCGAGGGGCGACTCTCCTGGACCCGGAAGCGCGGCCCCGCCCCGTCCGCGCCGCCCCTTCGGGATGGGGGCCCCGTGGGCTGCTCTGCCTCGACGAAACGCCGCGACCACCTCCCTGCCCGAGGCCCATCCGGGACCCGCTCCTGGGCTGCTTGGGGCACCTCCCGTGCTCTCCCTTCTTCCGACGCCCCGTCGAAGCCAGAGGAGCCGCGCGCGGAGGAGGCGGCGGCGGCGGCAGCGTTCATTCCTGCCGCTCGGGCGCCTTGTCTCGCCCTCCGGGGCCGCCCGTCCAGCTTCCAACTCTGGGTCCGGTCCCGGCGACGGGCTCTGCTCTCTCCTCAGGGCTTCCCGGCCCTTTCCACAAACGTGCGCCAGACGAGCGCGCCCCCCCAGCGCCCCGGGGTGCTAATAGGGGTACCTGGCGTCGTGGCCGCTGCAGGGAGCAGAACTGGACCAGGCCGGATTGACCACTCTCCTTGAACCCTGACTTGGAGGCTCCTGTTGGGCCTCTCATATGGCAGCTGAAGGCAGCGAGGGGAGGGCAGACCCTTCCCTGGTTATATGCAAATTCCCTGCTTGCAGAAAGGCAGGCTCCAAGTGCACCGACTGTGTGTCCTGCGGCTCCTCTGCCCCCATTTCCTCTCTGCCTCTCGTTGCAGCGATGGAAGAAGAGCTGGTTTGTGCTCTACCCGGCCAGCCCGCATGGTGTGGCGCGCCTGGAGTTCTTCGACGGCAAGGAGGGTCCCGTGCCGGCGGAGCGAGTGGGCACCAGGCGCCTGGACAAGAAGATTGTGCGCCTGGCGGACTGCGTGAGCGTGGCGCCCGCCCCAGACGGCAGCCCCAAGGAGGGCCTTTCTGCCTTCCGCCTGGAGACCAGCGAGCGCAGCTACCTCTTTGCCGCTGAGCCCCACGAGGCGGCCGACTGGATGGCCAGGCTCTGCGAGGCAGCCTTTCTGGTGAGCCCACCCTGGGGTGGCGGTTGGGGGGGGTCTCAGCGCCTTGCAGGGAGAGGCCCTTGCCCGAAACCCTGCTCAGCTGCTGCTGCTGCCAGCCAGTGTAGACAATACTGTGCTGGCTCTGCATAAGGCAGCTCCCGATGTTCCAGGGACGGTGGAGGGCTGGTCAGTCTTGGCTGGTGGGAAGAGCCCCCACTTCACTCCTTGCCCCCCCGGCCGTGCTCAGGGGCGGCAGGGGTGCTGTGCATGCCAGGGATGCCCTGGATGCCCCCTGCAGCAGAGGAGCTGCCATTCCTGGGAAGGGATGGGGGTGTCTGCTGACGTTCTTCTCTCCCGGCAGGGCAACCCTGGCAAAGCAGCACAGCCTGCAGCCGACTGTGCTGGGGGGCGACCCCTGGAGATGGCCATGAACGCCATTTATTACTCCCGAGAGGAAGGTAGGAGGCGCTCAGGAGCAGAGCTGGCTCCACCCTGTCCCCGTCAGACTTTCAGCCCATCCCCCCCCCCCCAGTTTGGGTGGTGGGGCAGAGGGAGTTCCATAGGAAGTCACGGCTGCTGCAGGACAGAATTGCATGCTGGGAGTCCCCCGCTTTGGAAAATGCAGCTTAGGCTGGGAGGATTCTGGCTGCCAGGGCTGCTGATTCTGGGTGACAGCTGCTGGGCGGGTGCCTGCCCCCCCCCCAGGGTCCCTGGGGGTCGCCTGCTCTGACTCTCCCCCTTGGCCACAGTCAGCGAGTTCTGGGTGACGGTGCAGAAGACGGAGGCTGCTGAGCGCTGCAAGCTGCAGGGGGTCTACGTGCTCAAGGCGTCCGGCGAGGGCCTCATCCTTGGGGACCCCCACTCCAACCAGCCCCTCTTCACCTGGCCCTACCGCCTGCTCCGCAGATATGGCCGGGACAAGGTGGGTCCAGGAGGAGGGGTGCATGTGGGAGGGAGAGGCAGGTAGGCGGGGGGGGGGAGGCTGCATTACTGGGGGCAGGACCATGGAAGCCCAAGGAGTTGAGATTCCTGCATTGCAGGGGGGTTGCAACTCTGTGAACAGGAGGAGCTGCTCTTGCTCCCTGTCTGTCAAAGAGCTGCCCTGGGAGAGCTGGTGATGGGGGCTGGGCTCCCTCAGTGGTTGAGGAGGTGCCCAGCTGGCACAGGGTGGGGCAGTGGGGAGCAGTCCCCGGCCTTCTGTGCTGCCCAAGAGCTTTACGGCCAGCTCAGAAGCTCTTGCTGGCCCTGTGGGATTCTGGCTGGCGGGGCTTGTGCGCAGAGCGGGCAGAGCAGGGGCGGGGGAGGTTCCTGTGCCCCTCAAAGGGTGCCTCTTGGCCCCGGGGCTCCTTTGCGGCCCCTGACTGTGCCCGCTCTCTGCCCCGCAGGTGATGTTCTCCTTTGAAGCCGGCCGGCGCTGTGAGTCTGGGCCAGGCAACTTCACCTTTGAGACCAAGCAGGGCAACGAGATCTTCCACGTGGTGGAGGCGGCCATTCAGGCGCAGAAGGCACAGGTGGTTGAGCATCGTCACAGCACCTGCTCCCTGGACGCCGAGGTGGGCCAGCTCCCGGGCGCCCTGGCCGGCTCGCTCAGCCTGGAGGGGGAGAGCCTGGCGCCCGCTCTGGCCCCCGAGAGACCCGGCCTGCGCCCGGCCCTGGCTGCCAAGCTCAGCGCTGCCACTGCTGCGGAGGAAGAGGAGGTGGTGGCCCCCGCCAAGGGGCTGGGCCTGCGGGACCCTCTGGCCAAGTGGCCCAGCACTCCCCCCCGCTCCCCACTCCCTGAGGTGCCAGGTCACCCACTGCCCCCCGAGGACGCGGGCAACGTCTACTCCGAGCCTCTGGACGCGCTCAGGGCCCCTCGCCCCCGGCCGGACGCCCTCTATGCGGAACCCGTGGACAGCCGGCGCGAGGGGGGCAAGGAGCGTTGCCCTCCCCAGAGCAAACTGCTGTATGAGGAGGTGGGCCCTGGTGGCGGGCAGGACAAGCACAGCGGCAAGGTGCACATCTACGACGAGCCGGAGGGGCGGGCCCAGTGGCCGGTGCCCACACCCACTGCCATCTACGACGAGGCCCGCCTCCCCTGCGAGGCCTGGCGGACGCAGGGCATGGAGAGCCCGGCTGGCTACGAGCTGCCCTGCCTGCCGGGGACGGGGGAATATTCAGTGCCGGCCTTCCCCCCAAAGCAAGGCCTCTCCAAGCCCCCCAAGCCCTGCCCTGCCCCCAAGCCCCCCCGCACCCACAAGAAGCCCCCCCAGCCTGGAGCCCCCAGGCCGGCCCCCGGCAACAGCAACAACAACAACAGTGGCCGCGGGGGGGAGGAGCCCCTTTACAGCAAGGTGGTGAAGCCGCCCCTGGCCAGCCCCTGTCGCTCAGGGGGGAGCAGTCGGGAGGAGCAGTCGGTGGACGAGAGCCGGCCGGCCTCCATCTACGAAGACCTGGGTGAGATCTGATGGCTCCCAGGGAAGTTGGGGGGGGGCAGGGGACCCCCTTGGGTCCTTGCAGGATCCGTCTTGGGCAATATTTTTCTACAGATGTCTATTTTCATATTAAAGCATTTTGTTTCAGTGGAGCTGAATGCACTTGGGGGGGGGGACTGAGTGCCCCAGGGTTTGTGCCCAGGGCAACGGGTGGGGGGGGGCTGAGCAAAGCAGGTTTTTGGAGCTGCTTTGGGAGGCTGCAGTTTGGAGCAGGCCAGGAGAGGGGAAGCTGAGCCCTGCCAACTGTCGGGGGGTGGGTTCCCCCCACCTTCCCCTGGTCCTAAGGGCCCCTCCAATGTGGGGTGTCCTGCTTCAGAGCAGTGGACTATCTCCTTCAACTGGGGGGTCTGCCCCACTTCATTTTTTCTGGGTGGGGGGAGAGACGCCCCTTTCCTGGCCCCTGAACTGCCTGGGAGTGTTGAGCCCCCCCCCCGCTTCCTTCTACTAGTCCCTGGCAGAACTCCCTCCCCCAAACGATGCAGCCTGGGGGTGCAGCCAAGGCGGAAGAGGCCCAGGGAGCGGCTGCAGCCCCCGCCTCCTGCGCTGCTTCCTCCTCCGGGGCTTCTCAGCAGGTTCCCTCTTCTGTCTTCCCCACAGCTGGGGGAGGGGAGTGCCCTGCTCTTGCGGGGGGGGGGGGGGACAGAAGGGCACAGCTCAAGGTTTGTTGCAACAAAGACAAAAGTTTATTGAAGGGGTTCTCCAGAAACTGGGGAGGGGCTTCCAGCCATACTCGTCCCCCAAGCAGACAGAGATCCAGGCATTGCTGCAGAGGCTCCAGTTTTGCCACACGAAGGGGAGGGACAACTCCAGGCCCCCCCTCAGGTGCTCAACAGGGTCCTTGTCATGGGGTGCCTGTCTGGGTTGGGCTCCTCTTTTTGTGGGAGCTCTGGCTCAGCGGGGCCTCCATGGGGCGAAGGGAGTGGCCCCTGCGGTGTCACATGGCGTCCAGGAACTCTTCTTCGTCTCCGGAGAACAGGGAGAAGGCGGGGGGGCGGGGGGCAGCGGGTGCCATGCGCAGGGGGGCCACCATGGCCCTGGCCTTGCCCTGCTGTGGGCAGAAGGAGGAGGTGGAAGAGGCAGCGTGACCTCCAGGCGAGGGCTGGGTCCCCCTTGCCACTCCTGGGGGGCACCGGTTCCCTTTGCATCTCAAGCGGTCTGGCACAAGTGGGGTGGACCTCCGCCCCCCAACAGCCACTGGGGTGGCCCTTTGCAGCCCCGTCCGTGGGGTGAGGGTGCCTGCCGTACCTACCGGACGGGGCAGGTGCCGATCTGCCTTGCGCTCGGGCCGGGAGGGTGTTGGGCGCCCCAGGCTGCTCCTCAGGGCTTGGTACAGGGGGGCCCCCCCACTCAGGGGACTGTAGGCCGGCTCCAGCTCCAGGCCGTCCAGGAGCTTCTGCAGGGAAGGAGCCAGCGGGAAAAGGTGGTTTCATCATGGAATCAGGGAGCATCCCAAGCCGCTGGCGCCCAGCCAGGCCCCTCCTGCCACCCACCCGCCAAAGCCCCCTCCCAGCAAGGAGGAGGTGCAAGCCCTGCATCTCCACACCCTCAGGGCAGGAGGGTTGAAAGCAGGCAGAGCCCGAGGGTGGGACCACGAGGGTGCAGCCCCTGGGACCCTCTCCCGGGACCACCCCCTTCCTCATGTTTCCTCTCTGGTGGGCCAGTCCCTGCCTGCTGGGGTTGTTTGCGGGGTGTGCTGCCTGGCTCCCTGCCCCCCCCCCCCGCTACTTGCCTCCATTTGGCTGAGAGTGGCCTGGGGAGGCTCTGCTGGCAGGAGAGGGAAGCTGCAGGGCAGGAGGAGCTCCCGGCCCACCAGGGAGCAGAGCAGCAGCGAGGCGGCCCCTTCGGAGGGCAGGAGGACCTGGAGGGGGCTCGGCCAGGGGGGACCACAGCCAGGACCGGGGGCCCCTGGTGGGGTCTCATATTTGGCCAGCAGCAGCCAGTTTCGCTTCTGAAAGAGGAAATTACAGTCTCAGGCACCCCCCTCCCTGGGTGGGTGTGTGGCTCTCCTTCCTCTTTCCCAGGGACCCTGTGCCAGGGAGAAGGGGGGTGCCCTCTCCTGAAGGCAGGCACCGTCACATGGCGGGGGTCACTATGGCTTAGCCCTCCCCCCATAACTCAGTGCCTTGCGACTCTGCACCCTCCACCCCAACTCACCCACAGACAGTGGCAGAGGGCCCGGAAGAGCTGCTGGTTGGCCTCCAGTTCATCCCAGTTCATCCGCCAGCAGCTTGTGGGCCGGATGACCAGAGGCAGCCCATAGAGCAGCGAGGTGCACAGGCCTTTGGCCTCCAGGGCCCTGCAAGAGACGGGGGGCAGGGCCTTGGTCAGGGGGGCAGAGCCTGCCTCCAGCCCCAGGCAGCACCCAAGGCCCCCCAGGACTGGGAATGATCATGGGGCAAGTGACTCCCCAGTGGAGGAAGGTTGCCGCATCTGCAGCTTTTTAGTTTGCAGAAAAGGCAAGTTTTAGACAGCATCAAAGTTTATAAAGCAATGCTTGGCATGGAGAGAGTGGATGGAGGACAGCTTTCCTCTCTGAAAACCATGGAGCTGGTGGACATGGCAGAAAGCTGAACGTTGGAAGACTCTGGACAGATAAAAGGAACTTCTTCACGCAGAGCAGAGTTCACCAGTGGAACTCCCTCCCTCAGGAGGCAGGGACGGCCACCAGCTTGGAAGGCTAACCAAGAGGATGAGCCTAGTCCTGGGCCCAAGGGCTCTGGTCTGCCTCCGGGGCCCCAGGCAGCCGTGCTTCGGATTCCCGGGGGCTGGAAGCCCCAGGAGGGGAGCTGCCCTCGGAGCCCTTTGGGGCATCAGGATTCTGGGCTGGAGAAGCCACTGGCTGGACCCGGCAGGCTCTCTTCGGTTCGTCTCACAAGCAGAATTGGGAGAGAGGGGTTCTCAGAGGGACCATTTCTGCAAAGCAGTCTGCACTTCCTGGCAGGATGTCCTGCGCCAAAGGGGAACCTGCAGCAGCTGCCAGAACAGCCAAGAAGGGGAAGCTGGTGCTGCTGTTTGTGTGCCTGTCAGCTACTTGCCTGCCTGGCAGCTCCCTTGGGGGGGGGGCTCTGTGCTGAGCTGCTGGGGGTGGAGTGGGGGGGTGGCTGTCCCCAAGCAGAGCGCCAACCAGCCTCTGCCCTGCCATGGCACTCCCTCCACTCCGCAATGCACATCTTGCCACCAACTGGGGTTACATCAGCAGACAAAACACCAGGCCACTTGATAGGCCTGTGACTTGCCCAGTGTGGCTCCAAGGTCTTCTATGACACCCACTCCTCTGCCCCCTTTGTCCACCTGCCCATGCCTGGGGGGAAGGGGGGTGGAGAGGGAGAGCTCTTAAGGTGCTCCTGCATCATGGCAAGGGGGGGGAGGGAGGGCTTCCTGGCCTGCCAGAGCCTTGCGATCTGTGGCTGCACCTCATGACACAGTTTGTCCACGTTGGTGGGGGCACTTGGCCCCCTCCCCCCATGCAGATGGGAAGTGGGGAGCAGGGAAGAGGCTGCTGAACTCCTCGCTCTGCTGCATTTAAAAAGGCAAAACAGGAAGTGGGTGGGTGGGTGAGTTGGGGTCTCCTTCATTCAGTCAGGAACAGCCCTGCTGAGCTTCCTCCAAGCAGCCATTTGTTTCTTGCTGCTTTTCAGGCTTTGTGTTGCGTCTTCTGCCTTAGGCTCTCCCAAGGGAGAAGGATCCTCCCCCCAGGCTGTCTGCAATTGTGGAAGCCAGTGGGGGCTGCTGCTTGTCCTCCCCACCCTCCTCAAGCGCCCCTGAGCCAGGCAAGCCAGAGCAGGTTCAGGGAAGGGAGCAGCCGGCCCAGAACAGGAAGCACAGGGGGGAAGGAGAGAGGCAGAGACGCACAGCTGCCCCCCCCCATGGAGCTCCTCCCCCAGGTGCCGCTTGAGGGGCCCTTTGGCCAAAAGGTCCTGTAGCCCAGAGAGTGAGTGGCCAAAGCCAGATTTCCTGAGTTTTAACAAGAGCCCCTTTTTGGGTTAAGAGTGCCTCTGAGCATGGACAGAGTGCTTCTCACTGCAGTCACACCTCTTGAACATGGGACAGGGCTCCCAGGGCAGCTGATGTGGCCACAACACAATTTCTCCATTGGAATCTGGGAACTGGGGAAGGGCTGAGGGGCGTGGCAGGCTGGCCCTCTTCTCAAAGGGGCCCTTGGGGGTGCTCCCAGTGTGTCTCCCCCCCCCCCCCCGCCCCGCTCGGATGGCTCCTGGGCAGGTACCTGAGGATGTGGAGCTTGCGTGGCACCAGGCCTGGGCCAGCTGCCATCCAGAAGGGGCCACTGGCATCCTCCCGTTGTGCGGTGGGGCCATCTCCGCAGGCGGAAGTAAGCAGAGCGGGGCTGAGAAGCCTCTCCTGGGCATCGCATTTCACGCACACTGCAAGGGCAGAAGGCAGCAGGGCTAAGGGGGCGCAGGGCATGCTTCTGGCAAGCCATGGCAGCTGGGGACCCCTCCAGCTGCCAAGGACCCAGAGCCACTGCCAGCCAGAGCGGGCAGCACTGCCTGCCCAGGATGAAACTCAGGGCAGAGGGCGAGGGCTGGAGAGATCAGGTTTGTGTCTTTGGGCAGATGTCCAGGGCAGAAGACCCCGCTACTCCATGGGAACCCCTTGGAGAGGCTGCCCTGGCCTGGAGGGGGCAGGGGGCATTCCAGCAACCCTGGAGTTCAGCCTGGGGCCTCGGGCACAGCCACTGCCAGGCCCCGCCCAAATTCAAGGCACCACTCTTGGCATTTAATGCCCCCAAGGACTCCCCCCTCACAGACTACAGCACCAACACTCTGGAACTCCGTGCAGATGGGAATGATGCTAGCACTTTTGCTGCAGCACATTGGAGACCTAATTATTATTATGATTTGCTTCAGTAAGCTTACCCATGTATGTAAATTTGATATGTATTCAAATATATGGTTTTATTTTTTCAAAACCATTGGGTTTATTTAAATTTTGATTATTTTTTTACGTCAGCTTCCTTGTAACATTTCATTGTATCAGTCATTTTAGTACGTGTGTGTATTTATTTGTGTAAATAATAATTTCATTTATGAGTGGCTTCCCATGAGGGATGCCAAAGCAATTTACTATGCAATAATTTATATGAAACAAATACGGAAATAGCAAGAACAACTGCACACAGGGAAACAATTTAAAAAACCAAAACTTTTGTAAATGTAAAGGGAGTTTAGAATACTGGACAAACACTGGATGGGACAGAGATGTTTAGCAGCGGAGGCAAGAGACGAGGGCACCCGTCTCTCTCCCACAACAGCAAGGGGTCCCAAATGGTGGGTGCTGGGTGCGGTGTCAGCAGGCTCACAGAAGCAGCGAATCGTAGAGTTAGAGAGACTCCCTGAAGAGGAAGCTTTCGGTCTGGGTGAAGCAGCAACACAGGAATCCCATTGGCTCACACTTACCTGGGCAGCTCTGGGCTGCAGCAGGGGGGCAGAGCGCTCCAGCGGGCAGGAGGAGGTGGAGGTGCTCCTGGTCTGGGCTGTGGTCGTGGAACCAGCCCTTGAAGAAGGTCTCCAGGGCCACCACATCATTCTCCACAGTCTGGAGGTCAAGGACTGCGCCCAGGGTCACAGCGCTCTCTGCAGGGAGAGGAAAGGAGCCCCATCTGCACATGCCTGGGTACGCCCCCCCCCCGACAATGGCTCAGCCTGGGCATCCCAACAAGTTCCTGCCACCCCCCAGAACAAAGAGACAGCTCCCTTAGAGCCGTGCCCCCCCCCCGATGCCCACAGCTGCAGAAGCAAAGTCTGGGGCTCCTGGAGGGTCAGCGTGTCCTTTGCGTGCCCCACTGCCAGGCCTCAGGAGGAAAGCAGCTGCCAGCCTGGCCAGCCCATCCTGTGCCCCCAACCGAGGCCCAGCCTCCAGGGCCAGGAGGAGCTGCCTGAGTTCTAAGTCATCCCACTTGGTGGCTGCCGTCTCTGCCTCTTCTGGGGGCCAAAAACTGCGCTGCATGTCCTGCGCGTCCCACTTCCTTGGAGGCCTCTGGTTCCAGCCTTGTGAAACGCTCTCGCTCCCCTTTCTCCGCACCATGTACCCTCCTATAAGCTATCATGTCCCCCTCCTCCCCCAAAGCCTTACTATTTTTCTGAACAAAAAGCCCCGAATATTGTACCGTCTCCTCCTACGAACATGAGAAGAACCCGCTGGATCAGGCCAGCGGCCCATCTAGTCCAGCATCCTGTTCTCACAGGGTCCAACTGGATGCCCCAAGGGACCTGAGCGCCAGAGCAGGACTCTGCCCTCCTGGGCTTCCTGGCATTCACAAGCCTGGCTGTCTCCGAGGGTAAAGGCAGAGCAGAGCCCCGGCCAGCCCCCTCCTCATAGGAGGGTCCCTCCAGCCCACGGATCATGTTGGCTGCCCTTTTCCGGGCCAAATGTTGTCTCTTATTGCAGCTCTACTCTATCTTTTCTGAGGGGGACAAGAGGAACCGCCCAGAGGAGGCCAAGCGCAGATGCAAAACATTTAGGGAGCACCTTGAAGTGGTTTCCCATGGCAAGAAGAACACATAAGACCACTGTGTATCTAGTCCAGCAGAGACCCTGCCTGGGACTCGCATCTCTGCTGGGGAGGCTCCTTGCAGGAGGAAAGTCCCCAGCAGAGGTGATGGTGATCTCTGGGACCAGGGTGACCTTGTCCCACCTCGTCCCCCAAGTGCAGAGACCTCCTGGGCACTGGGCAGGAGGCCCACCAGCCACTGCTGCAGGAATACCAGACCACGAGGGCCACGGTTCCGGCCACTGCTGCTCAGAAACAGGCACCCAGCAGGGGCTGGGGTCTCTCCCCGCAGGAAGCCTGTCCCTCTCTGGAAGCAGAGCCCTAAGTCGGTGGCTGCGAGAAAGGAGAAGTGGAAATCCTGCCTGCCTGGTTAGCAACAGAGAGAGGAGGGTGGCTGGCTTAATCCGGGCTGAGCAGGGGGATCAGGCCAGCAGGGGGTGGGGGCCAAAATCTGCGCCTGAGAAGGAGGCGGCTCTGGATTAAGAACGACAGATGCCACCATCTGTCCCTCCCCAGCAGCCCCACTGAGGAGGCAGGGAGCACACAGCCCTCCAGCGCCCAGCCAGGGGGCAGCCACCTTGCAAAGGGAAGAGCCGGCAGCCCAAGTGAGGGCAGAGACAGGTTGGCCGTGCCCACTAGGGGGCAGCAGAAGGCCATTGCTAAAAATCCTGGCGGCTGCAGCAAGGCGTTCCTGAGGCTGTGCATTATGATATTGACGGTCTCTTTTCCCTTCCCTTCCTAGGAGCCCTAGCCTGGAATCTGCTACTTGGTGCCTCCAGCACCAGGGGGAGCCTGCCTCTGAACTTTGTGGGGCTTCCCAGGGGCATCTGGGGGGCCAGGGTGGGGGGCTGGGCAGACTGGATGGGCCTCGGTTCTGATCCAGCAGAGCTCTGCCCCAGTCCCGTCAGGGAGCCACACTCCAGATCCTTGAGAGACCCAGGCGGATCAAGGCTCCCTGCAGCTAGCAAGAGGGGAGGAAGCAGACCCAATGCACAGCCCAGCCACACACCAAGGCTGGGCCCCTTTCACTGCTTTCCCTTCTGCATTTGGGGTGAGACTGAAAGCAAAAAGTCCCCAGCGGTTTCTTTGGCTTTCCCCAGAGAAGGGCTTCCGTCAGCCGGCCTGGCCAAAGGGTGACTTGCGGTGGGGAGTGCATTTGTCTCTCCACATCAAGTCAAGTCACCTCTGCGGGGCCTGTCTGGCCCTCTCAGGATCTCTTTGCAACCGGCAGTGTGATGGTTGCACAAAGGGCAGAAAGCTGCCCTGGCTCTTGCCCTCCCGAGGCTCCTGCCGGCTCCCTTTCAGGCGCTGCTGGTGCCAACCCACAGCTGTGCGCCAGAGTTTCCTGCCTCATCCTCCTGCCTTTTCCCCCAAGATCTGATTTGTGGTGATTTCCCCCCGCTTAAAATTCAGCTCCAGCGCCAGCCAGCCCAGAGGGGGCAGGCCAACTGCCGCAGAGGCTTTCCTGGGCTCTCGCGCCTTTAATTAGAGGTTTCCCCCTTTGGGCCGAGCGGCTTCCTCCGCCTCTAAGTGCTTCCTCCTCAGCAGAGCTTGGGATGAGGCATGAATTATTCACTGAGCACCAAGATCTGCGACTGGATCTCCCGACTCTCTAAGTCTCAGCAAAGAGCAGCCCTGGATGCCCCGGGAAACCCGTCTCTGCCCTGAGTGTCACCCTTTTAGGCGACACTCAAGCGCAATTACCTAAGTTCCTCCTAATCCAGACAGATTCAACTGGTTCCTCTCCAGCTGCTCTCTGCTAAAACTGAGCAGCCTGGGAGGTCCCAGCGCAGATCTCTGGCAAGCCTCTTCTGCCAATTTCTCCTCCCCGCCTGGTCGGGGTGGGCTTCAATTGGTGGCATCCTTTCATTGTCTTTATTTTATTTTAATGTGCTGTAAAAGCCAAAGAAGAAAATGTAAAAACCCATGAGAGGACCCAAGGAATTAACACCACCTTTCCCATTGCCCCGCAGGGAACAGAAACTGACTTCCTGTGCACTTAGGGGGCACTTTGCAGCCATTCACCGCTAATCAGAGGCAGAAGCCATGAGTTCCCTTTCATGAATGGCACTTGCTCTGGAGCAGACACCAGAGGAGCATCCCGGAGTGATAACAACACCCAGCGGGAGGCGAGGGGCCGCTCGGAAGCGTCATTTGAAATGCCACAGGTTGGGGGGCACTTACCCCCATGGCTGCCGCCGCTGCTGCTGGGGGTGGCTCCCTCTCCGTCCTCCGCCGCAGCCTCAGGCGCCTCCTGCAGCCCCCTTGTGGAGACCTCCACCACCTGCAGCTGGCGGAGGCTGACCAGGTCAATGCCCTGCAGCCCAGCCTCCAGCTGCTTGGCCACCTTGGCGCTGGGCTGGCCAGTCAGGATGGTCATCTGGAAGAGAAGCCCCATGGCTGCCGGAGACTCAGAGGGGAGCCCAGAGGGGTGGGGTGGGGGCGCGTCAGATCCATAATCAGCCAGGAACCTCACTGGGTGACCTTGGTCCAGTTCAATGCACCTCACCAGGATGTTGAGTGGATAAATTTGGGGAGGGACATGTGCCCTGAGCTTCTTGAAGCAACAGATGGCAGTGCCACCAACCATCTGCCCAGGCTTCCTAGTGCCCCTCTGCCATGAACATCCCTGGCAGTAATGGGACACACGAGAGGGAATCTGCCACTCCCCAGATTCTGGCCCCTGTCATGCTGGATTCTGTGCAAGGAATCAACTTGCTCTTTCCATGCAAACTGGTGCTTTGCAGAGCTGCTTGTATTGCCTGCAGGATGGCAGAGGGGGTTTGCAAGGCCTCCTCGTCTTGCTGGAGGCTGCAGAAGAGGCAGGCAGAGAGGGGGCAACTCAGGAATGGATGTGGTCCTGGAGGGCACCAGAGGCTCCTGCCCACTAACATCATTATTATTATTATTATTATTATATTATATAATATTATTATATTATATTAGTGCCTGTGTCCCAGCTTCTGCTTGGGGAAAGACGTTTGGGCAGAAATCTCATAGGGACACCGAAGATCATCTAATCTAACCCCCTGCAGTGGAAGACCCCCAACCTGGCTGGAAGGTGATGGGGGAGATGGAAGTGGAGAGAAACAGCGACCCTCCTCCCTAATTGGGCAGTTGCTAGTTGGTGTGCAGCAGACACAGGGGGCCCCTCCCTCCGGCCTCCTCTTACCTCCAGGGAAGAGCTGCTCAGGGAGGCCCCAGCCATGCCTTGCCCCGTGTACTGCTTGAACTGTTGGAGCCCATCCTGCACGGCCTGGACTATGGCGTCCTCCTTGAGGTGGAAGACCCCCTCGGAGGGCAAGGCGCGCAGCTCCGCCAGGCAGCTCTGGAGCCGAGAGAAGCTCCCTCTCACCGGCTGCAACGACAGTGGGCAGGAGATGTGCCTCAGCAAGGGCCCAATGCCTCCCCTGTGAGGGGTGCTCACCCCTGGGGCAGGGGGGGGGGCAAATAGCTGCTTCTCGTGTCCTTTCCCAGGAGGAAGACCCTGCCCTGGCCATGCACTCTGCCCACAGCTTCTGCCTGCTCCCCTGGTCTCTGGGATGGGCATGAAGTGGGACACATTGGGCATTGGAAAGCCGCCCCCCCGAGATGCAGCTGCTTGCGCTGTTGCTGGGGCCAGCCTGGGCATCATGGCCGGGGGCCAAGGCAGAGACACAGCCAGGGTGCTGAGCGCAGTTTCACTGCCAGTTAGCCTGAGTTAATGAGCCCCTCTGTGGACAGGAGACACCCGAGTCTAGACATGCTTGGCCAGGAATGAGCTGCAGCCCAGCCCAGCCGAGGCTCTCTGGGAGTCTGCTGCAGGAGCCATGCAAGGAGACAACTGCCTTGTCTGCTGGGGACGAAGGTGGCCAGGCTCTCTGAGGATCAGCTCCTCCAGAGAAACGAGGGGTCCTCTTTGCTTTGGGGACAGCTGAAGAGTTTTCTGGAGGGGGAGGTCTGCGGCAAGAGCAGGGCAAGGCCCTCAGAGGCGCCTGGCTGCTGGATCAGGTGCAAGGAGGCCCACCTAGCCTAGCGCCCTGTTCTCACTGGCTGCCAACAGGCCAAGCAAGGGAAGCCCCCAAGCAGGACACGAGCGCAACAGCAGGGCTCCCCCACTGGCACTCCTAGCCGCGGGCATTCGGAAGCACCCAACCCCAGACTGAGGAGGCAGAGCCACGGAGAGCCTTATGCTCCACGCATTTGTCTAATCCGCTTTTAAAGCCATTGGTGCCTCCTGTGGGAAGGAGTTCCATAGTCTAACGACACTTTGCATGGAAAAGCACTTTCTTTCTCTGTCCTGAACCTCCCACCATTCAGCATCACTGGACTGGCCATTACGAGAGAGGGAGAAAAAGCTCCTCACATTCTCCAGGAAGTGCAGCATTGCGCACACTTCTATTCTGTCACTTTTTACGCACCTTTTCTGTAACTTAACCCCCCCCCCCAGCACTGCCATTGCTCCTTCTTGGGGAGTCGCTCCATTCCCTGGATCGCTTTGGCTGCCCCTTCCTGGACCTTTTCCAGCTCTGCAGCACCATTTCTGAATTGAGCTTCTTCCAAGCTGCCCCTTCTGCCCAGAGGTGCTGCTGCCTGAAGCTGCTCCATTTTACCCCTCCAGAAAACACAAAGGCCCCTTGAAAGTGGGCGTTTGGAGCCCTTTAAATCGGCTGGCGTGTGCTGGGATGGCAAGCTAAGGAGCAGGACAAGGACCCTGCATGGACAGACCAGCAGAAAGAGAGATGCCTCCCCTCCCCCCAGCTGCTCACTGTGCCCCCCAGCAGCACTCACTCACCACAAAGGGCAGAAGGCACTCCTGCTGGCTCTGGACCACGTAGAGGCTGAGCAGAGGGATGCGGGCTGGACCCGCCAGACTGCAGGCCAGAGAGAAGACGTTTTCCAGGGCATCGCAGAGCTTGTGGCAGGTGTGGGCCCAGTGGGAGGGGTGGGCCTCCACCACCAGGATGTGAGGGGGCTGCCAGGAGTGAGAGGCGGCCCCAGCCAGGCCTTTGCCAGCGCCATCTCTGCTGCCTCCTCGCGGTCCAGAACTCATGGTGGTCCAAGGGAAACAGAGCTTGCGGCTGCCTCTGAAGAGGGGAGAGCTAGAATGAATGTGCTTTCCTCACCCACCAGCACCCCCCCACTGGGAAAAGACCACCCATCACCAACAAATAGGGGGTGGAGAGGGCAGCAGATGCAAAGCAGTCCATTGCGGCCATGCCCACCCCTCCCTGCCTCCCTCAAGCTCCCAGGCCTTCTTTCTGTGTCCATGCCAATTCTGGGTCTGGAGGCAGGCAGGCTGGTGGGGGACAAAGAGGACTGTGCCCCAAAGGGGGGTGGCTTCCTTGTTCAGGGACAGAGGGCAGCCCACCTTCCTCCTGCTAGGGAGGCAAGGCCCCCAGGGAGACTCCGGGGAATGTGGGGCATCCCTGTCGCATTCCAAGGCCCTCCATGCTGCTGCCGCAGCCGCATCCTGGCACCGCAGGCCTAGCCCCCGGTTGGCAGCAGGAGTCAATGTGAGTCAAGGTGGAGAGCAGCCGGCTGTCGGTTCTGCTTCATCTCTGTGTTCAGAGAGTCTTGTCTAGCCAGCCAGTTTCTCACCAGCTTGACAGGGATCTCTGGGAGGCGTCGGGGGGGGGGGATGAGGCTCAAGAGCACTGAACACACCTTCCTTGCCCCATGCTGCCCCTCAAGTTCTCTTCTTAAGGCTTATTTACTCTCCTGCAATACTGATACATTGCCCAATAACAAAGGCTCTCTGCCATTTACAGTAAAAATGAAAAGACTACCAAATAATAAAACACAAACGTGAAATCTAAAAGCAAACTAACCCCAAGCCGGCCAGAGAGAGCAATATCAGGATGTGGGATCTCACGAGCACCAAAGAGGCTAAAGAGAATGACATGTCTGAGGAAATGAAAACGTCTTTAGCTGGTACAGAAAAAGGCTATAGCGTGGGCCTCAGGAGAGCCTGGCTGGGGGGACACAAAACTGAAGAGAGTCTTCTCCTTCCCCCACATCCAGAAAAGGGCCTTGACCCTTCAGCTGCCCCGGCCTCAAGCCTTTGGGGGCCTTAAAGGGTAATAGCAGCACTTTGAGTCGGCCCAGCAACGGGATTTCCCCCATTAACAGGGTTGCAAACAGATTGTTTCTTTCTGGAAAAAACTAGCCCTGAATTGAGTGCTAAAGTTCCACTACATTTCCAGAAGTGGTCTTTATGCCCCGTGAAAGATCACTAAAAATGCAAAAGTTTACTGGCAAGGACACCTTGGGAAAGCAGTGCAGGCAGCATGGTGTGACCCTGTCAGCCAGACGCTGCTGCTGGCCTGTTTTGGACCAGCTGGAGTATCCTGACCATGTTCAAAGAGAGGCCCACCCAAGACACACAGGAGAACATCCCCCACTCCTTTGCATTAACACCAGTGGCAGGAGGGCAATTCCCCCAGGGCAAGCGCAGGCAGGTGAAATGGGGGGGGGGGGGATCACTCTGTCCAGGGCTGATTAAACTGGCAGAGAAGGGATGGCTGCAGCCCCAGGGCAGGGCAGCAGAGGCAGAGCAGATCTGCCCCACAGGGCTGCCTTGAGCAGCCTGGCAGGGACAGGGGAGGAAGAGAGTGGCATTCTTGGCAGGGACTCTAGATTAGGCTCATTCTAAGTGGCTTCATTAGAGAAGGGCTGGCGGCCAGCCTGGGCTGCTCTTGCATGAGCAACACAGGCTGCCTTCGCAGACAACCCCCCGCCCAGCAGCTGGCTACAGCCTGGGACTTGCCCTTCAATTATATATCCTTCATTCCATCTAGAAAGCTATGGGGGGGGGGGATGCTACATCATCCCAAAAGGAAGACTCTTATTACTCTGGTCAAATGAGATCACAGGCGATAAGGAGATCTCTTCCTCCAATGCAGCAGCAGGTGGGCTGAGCAGCTTTGGAGCCTGATTGAGAGTGGAGCCTGAGAGTCACCAACTCCCCCCCCCCCAATATGCAGCACCCCCACCCCAGAGAGGTGCCTCAAGGACTGGGTGACACTGGGTGACAGGGCAGCAACCGAAGGCACCTACTCAACGCAGCAGCTGCACAAATGGAAGGATCCACAGGAATCCTCGCAGCCTTAGAGAGAAAGCGGAGTGTCAGAGGCACAAGAGGGGAGCAGGAGGGAGGAGGGGATCCAGTCACCACCTGCTCAGCACACCTGGTGCTGAGCTGACAGGCAAACCAATGAGCACAGGGCACAGGTGGTGTGGGCAGGGAGGGGGCAGCGTGGCAGCAGGGGGGAGCTCCAGGCCTGGACCTGAGCACTTCACTTCCTGGCTGGCTGGGCAAGGCTGAGCAGCTGCTCCTGGGATGCAAGAGAGCAAAGATGGGGAGAAAAACAAGTGGGCCAGGGCTAGGAGAACACTAGAAATGTGCTACCGGGGTACGGTAATAATATAACATTCTTATAATACTAGGGTGGTAGTCAACAAAGTTTTACTCAAAGTAGACCCACTGAAATTAATGAATGTGACTAAGGTAGGTCCATTACTTTCAGTAAGTCTACTCTGAGCAAAACTTAGATAAACAATGTCCGTAATTGAAACAAAATAAAAAAATACTTTCCAGTAGCACATTAGAGACCAACTAAGTTTGTTATGAATTCATCATGCAAAAGGCTGGGCTGGATGAATCCCAAACTGGAATTAAGATTGCCGGAAGAAATATCAACAACCTCAGATATGCAGATGACACAACCTTGATGGCAGAAAGTGAGGAGGAATTAAAGAACCTTTTAATGAGGGTGAAAGAGGAGAGCGCAAAATATGGTCTGAAGCTCAACATCAAAAAAACGAAGATCACGGCCACTGGTCCCATCACCTCCTGGCAAATAGAAGGGGAAGAAATGGAGGCAGTGAGAGATTTTACTTTCTTGGGCTCCATGATCACTGCAGATGGTGACAGCAGTCACGAAATTAAAAGACGCCTGCTCCTTGGGAGAAAGGCGAAGGCAAACCTAGACAGTATCTTAAAAAGTAGAGACATCACCTTGCCAACAAAGGTCCGTATAGTTAAAGCCATGGTTTTCCCAGTAGTGAGGTATGGAAGTGAGAGCTGGACCATCAAGAAGACTGATCGCTGAAGAATGGATGCTTTTGAATTCTGGTGCTGGAGGAGACTCTTGAGAGTCCCATGGACTGTAAATCTCTCCATTCTTAAGGAAATCAGCCCTGAGTGCTCACTGGAAGGACAGATCCTGAAGCTGAGGCTCCAAGACTTTGGCCACCTCAGGAGAAGAGAAGACTCCCTGGAAAAGACCCTGATGTTGGGAAAGATGGAGGGCACAAGGAGAAGGGGACGATAGAGGACAAGATGGTTGGACGGTGTTCTCGAAGCTGCAAACATGAGTTTGACCAAACTGCGGGAGGCAGTGGGAGACAGGAGTGCCTGGCGTGCTCTGGTCCAGGGGGTCACGAAGAGGCGGACACGACTCAACGACTAAACAAAACAAACAAAGTTTGTTATTGGTATGAGCTTCCATGTGCATCTTCAGATACCTGCGGCAGACCAACACGGCTACCTATGTGTAACTAATGTCTGTAATGTTTTAGTCCTCCAGAAAAGGGTTCTGGAGAATGCAGAAGGGCCTTGAGAAGCTGCAGCCTTTTGCTCTGGCTGAAGACGCAAAGCACATCAGGCCAGGAGACCCAGGGCTGCAAGAGCAAAGGGGCACCTCCCGAGGCAGGAGGAAGAGGTTGCGTCTTTGACCACTGGGGGGCAGAGGCAGCAGCGGGCAAACTGTGTTGTCAACCACTTTGCTATGATGTCCTGCGATTTAGCCATTCTCCCTGGTCAGGCAGCTTAAAGCTCAGAAAGCACTCAATCCTGCGAGAGAGGTTAAAAATAATACGGGGTTTTTCAGCTATGTTCAAAGCAAGAGGAAGAACAAGCAAGTAATAGGTCCTCTGTGTGGAGAAGATGGAGAAATACTGTTGGAGACAGAGGAAAGGCAGAACTGATCAACACCTACTTTGCCCAACCTGGTGATAACAGAATAAACGCCGCAAGGAGGGAGCTGCTGCCTAAGATAGGGAAAGAGGTGGTCAGGGAACACCTAGCTATTTTGAATTAATTCAGATCTCCAGGGCCTGATGAGCTGCACACAAGGGTGTGAAAGGAGCTTGCTGGTGTAATATCAGAGCCTCTGCCTATAATCTTCGGGAATTGTTGGAGAACAGGTGAGGCTCCTGCAGACTGGAGTCCGGCAAATGAGGGTCAGACTTGATGACCCCTGGGGTCCCTTCCAACTCTAAAAGTCTCTGATTGTTTGTTTATATGGTGCCATCAGTATGAATGACACTTTACAGAGTACAGGCCCCTGTCCCAAGGGGCTTATCATTTAAAACTTGACAGAGGGGATAAAACAGAGGAAGGAGAGGCACAGGGTTTCAGTTATACATGCTTAGGATCAGCTACAGGGCCTGGGAGGTAGGGGGAAGGGGTTAGTTGGATGTTAGGAAATGGGCCTCACACCCTGTTAGTGAGCTTTGCAGGGCCATCCGACTGGCCACTCTTGGGGACCAGACCCTTGACCAGCGAAACAAGATGAGGCAGCCTGGCAAGGCCCATGTTCCCACCAACCACGCAAGTCCAGAGTGTCTTGCTCTTGCAGTGGACGGGAAGGCCAGTTCTGTGGAAGGCCTAGTCAGAACTCAGGGAAGCACTGTCTAATTTGCCTTCTAGTGGGTTATTTAACAGGCCCCAAATCTGGAGTTAGCCCAAGAGAAGGTTAATAAAAAGCTGTCTGAACATATTCTGGATGTGCCTTTACAAGCCGGTAGATGCAACCCTTTTATCTCAGCATCAAAGGCAGAGCAAAAGCCAGCAGATTAAGGTAATAGTTCAACAGACTGAAGATGTGCCCAGTTTCACGGGAGGGGACTGGCGCTAGACGGATTGCCAGGCCCAAGATTTGAGGGGGGGGTGCTCCCCACCAACTTATTGTCTGGCTGCTGCAGTTCTGTGGCCCCTGCTGCCAAGCAGGCGTCCAGGCCATGGCCACAACCGCAGCAGGTCAGAAAACAAGCCACAGCCAAGTTGTGCCAGCTCTTGCCCCTAGGAGGTCACCTCGGGAGGCTGTTCCCCAGGGGCTGCCCAAGCCGCTTGCATTGGCTTATGGGACTTGCACTGTACTTTCACTCTCTCTCTCCGTTCTTCTTCCTTCCAGTTTGTTCCTATTTACATACCACTTTTCCTCCAAAGAGCTCAAGGTTGCATGCATGACTCTCCCCCATGGGACACGATCTTCCCAACAACCCTGAGAGATGGGGCAAGTCTAAGAGACCGTACCTGCCCCAAGGCTCATAGCTGAGTGGGCATTGGCACCCTGTCTCCCAGCTCCTGGTCCCACACTCTGCCCCACACTGACGTTTCTGATGTAACGCGCCCCGGGTGCAAAGCAGAAGGGCTGCTGCCAAATTCCAGCATATCTGCTTCTTTGTTAATCAGCAAGTAGATGGAGCCTCCAGCTGCAAGAAGAGTCGTCAGCCAGGAGAGAGGTGCATTGTTCACAGGAAAAGGGGGCTTCTCACGCATGCCAGTGGCTCCCATTTTGGCCTCAGACGGGGGAAACTTCCCTCCAACCTGCCTTCCCCACGTGCGCAGAAGTCCCCCATCCTCCTACCTGTTACACGAAGGAAAAGCCTCTCGGCCCAAAGCAGACCTGGAATGGAGACAAGAGAGGAGAGACCGAGTCAGAGGCAGGCAGGCAAAGGCCACCAAGGCCAGTCCCAGCCCAGGCAAAGGGGGCTCCTGAGTGCCCCCCACCAGACATTCAGGAGATGGTGCCTGGCATGGGGGGGGGGGGAGGGCTGACTAGGCCAGGCCAGTGGCTTCCCCAGGGGAGGCGAGGGCTTTCTCACCACCAGGCGCAGGGGAGCTGACGTGGCCTTCACCGCTTGAGGGCTGGGGGCCAGCCGCTGTGGCTACTGGGGGGCAGACATGGGGGGGATGACAAAGCGGCTTCTCCCTGCTCTGCCGCCAAGACAAGGCCCAGCCACCCCCAGCCCAGATTCCCCCATGAGGGGTCCCCAGATGAGGCAGGAGACCTTGGCGGGGAGTTGCGGCTCCAGCTGCAAAATGGCCCCCCTGCTGCCCCCCTTCAGGGCAGGGCCTTGTGCTCTTGCTGCCCCGGGGGCTCAGCTGGGGGCCAATTGGGGGTGCCCCCTCCCCGAAGGGGGAGCAGTGGCAGGAGGGCAGGCAAGGCCCCAGCCTGGTCTGGGCCTCCATCTGGGCCTCCTCCTCCCCAGTCAGGCTCCTGGGCCTGCAGCTGCCATCTAGTCTGTCCCTTTGAAAGCTGTCCATTTACGGTGCTTCTTATCTTAGGTCTTGTGTGTTTTATGCCTGCGGTTTCTTGAAACCTTGAACAAATGAAAAGAATAAGAATACCATATTCACACGAAACTAAACGCACACCCTAATTTTTGTGACATACCATATTTTCCCGTGGATAACACCCCCTTGTATAAGACGCCCCTTATTTGGGGGGACTCAAATTAAAGGAAATGGGGGGAGATGGCCCATAGTTGTTGAACTTTTTTTTGGAGGGGGTTGCCAAGATTTCTTGAGCTTCTTGGGGGGGGGACTGCAGAAAATCGCTAACCAGAATAGAAAACGCTCCGATTTGCTCGTGACGTGGAACACAGGAAGCGTCTTCCCACTCGCCAACAGCAGCCGGATATCGAACGCCCGATTGTGGCAGCAACAGCCAACCCACAGCAGCCCTTGCCGCAGCAGCCAACAATCACCCACCAAATCACTAATAATAATAATAAATTTATACCCCGCCTATCTGGCTGGGTTTCCAACAAAATATTAAAATACAATAGTCCTTCAGATATTAAAAACTTCCCTAAACAGGGCTGCCTTCAGATGCCTCCTGGCAGTTGTTTTTTCCCTTGACGTCTGGTGGGAGGGTGTTCCACAGGGTGGGCACCACCACCGAGAAGGCCCTCAATGACAAGCTGCAGCTCGCAGCTGCAACCAATCGCCCGGCCCCACAATGCACTGCCTGTGTGTAAGACGAGTCCCATTTTTTAACCTTATTTTTGAGTAAAAAAACCTTGTCTTATACAAGGAAAAGTACGGTAATTTGGACAAAAAAGGTGCGCATGACATTTGAGTAAATACGGTAATAACCACCCTGGGGGCGGAGGAGGGGGGCACCCCCTAGGAGGGGGGGTCCTCTGCCTGAGAGACCCCATATCCCTTTTGTGCCTGGGGTGACTCTAGGCAGGAGGCAGGGGGACCCCAACTCTGGGGGAGCCCCACCTACACCACCTCAAGCTGAACCCCAAGCAAGAGGGCCTCAGGCGGCAGTATCCGCCCTCCCTTCCCCCACAGGTGGGCGGGGTTTGCAGCACCGAGCGAGGCTCACCTGGGCAGGTGCCACCCACCTGCTTGAGCTGGCCTTTGACCCGCCCTCGGCCAGGGCGGACAATGGACGGCCAAAAGAAAGGAGGCTGACTCCTTGGCTCAAGCCTCTTTTGCTGTTCTTCCTTCCAGGACCCCAAGCAAGAGGGCCTCAGGCAGCAGAACGGCTGTTCTCCCATAAGTGCCCCCCCAGGAAAAAAACCCCACCCTGGACACCAAAAGGCACCCAGTCACTGAGGGCCAGTCATGGAGAGCGCTGCTGCTTTCAAAAGGATTTTTAATAGATTTCTTACACGCAATTAAACCCCTCCCCCGCCCCCAGGGATTTTGAAAAGTTGTCAGACTTAATGCCAAAGCAGGGAACCTGGATCTAGTGCCAAGTGGCACTTGATTCTTCTCTGGGTTCCTGGATACCGCCCCCACATTGGGCCCCAGATTATGAAGAGTTTGTGGGTACCAGACTCCCCTAAATTCCTGGGTCTAGTAGGTGTTAGAATGTAATCAATGCTTGGAGTGTTGAAACTTGATACTAGACCCATGTGTATTAAGCTGAGTGCTAGACATTTCTTCTTAAAAAGAATATTTTATTGGTTTTCCTAACAACAACAACAACACCACAATAAAACAAAACAAATTGATTTCCCTCTAGTCCCTTCCCTGGTTCTATTATTTGTCGATATACTGCATGTCCATTATTAAATTTATAATTTATTTAAATCACTATTGTTCATTCATTCTGAAATTACAAGTACTTTTAAAACCCTGCTAATGTATTAACCTGTGTACAATGCTTCTGTATATATGCAATAAACATCTTCCATTCTTCCTTAATTTCATTGTCATCTCTGTTTCTTAGTTTCACTGTCGGTTTTGCCATTTATTTTTTTTTTTAAATATTTTTATTTTTCCATATAAACACAATACAACAAACATAAACATACAAAAACAAAAACAAAACAAAAAACATGTATCATTTCATATCCTAATTTCATATCCTATCTTCCCCGACTTCCTCATGCCTCCCCTTTCTGTATTCCAAATTCTTATCGATTGTTCAGCAAATCTTCCCTTATTTTAATTTAAATTTAGACTATTCTTCCTTATTTTCCTTGTCTTAACCATTACTAATAGTAACCATTTACTTTCCAGTCCAACATCATTCTAACTTTCATTAACTTTATGATATTTCTTTAAATAGTCCTTAAATTTTTTCCATTCTTCTTGCGCTGCTTCTCTTCCCTGGTTTCGGATTCTGCTCGTCATTTCTGCCAAGCCCCGGTTTTGCCATTTAACTTGCCAATCTTCTTTAGTTAGGGCACCATCTTCTTTCCAAATTTGTGCTAGTAATGTCCGTGTAGCGGTTGTTGTTGTTTAGTCGTTTAGTCGTGTCCGACTCTTCGTGACCCCCTGGACCAGAGCACGCCAGGCACTCCTGTCTTCTACTGCCTCCCGCGGTCTGGTCAGACTCATGTTCGCAGCTTCGAGAACACTGTCTAACCATCTCGTCCTCTGCCGTCCCCTTCTCCTTGTGCCCTCCATCTTTCCCATCAGGGTCTTTTCCAGGGAGTCTTCTCTTCTCATGAGGTGGCCAAAGTATTGGCAGTAGTTGCATACATAAATAAATAATGTTGTGCTTTTGGTAAGTCCACTTCTGTAATACCTAGTAGGAAAGCTTCTGGATTTTTTTTAAACAAAGTTTATTTTAAACATCTTCTTCAGTTCATTATAAATCATTTCCCAATATTTCTTTATAATTTTACAATCCCACCACATGTGGAAAAAAGTCCCTTCTGTTATTTTATATTTCCAACACTTGCTTTCCTTAGTTTTATACATTTTTGCTAGTTAAGTACCATCTATACATCAATTTCATATAATTTTCTTTAATCGCCACACATGCTGTAAATTTAAACTAATTCTTCCATAATTTTTCCCATTCCTCCATCTGAATATTGTGTCCCACATCTTGTGCCCAATTAATCATAACTGATTTAACCTCTTCATCTTTTGTTTCCCATTCTAGCAACAGATTGTACATTTTTGATATTAACTTTATATCATTTTCTATTATTTATCTCTGAAAAATTGAAATCCTATCTTTTTATGATTCTTAAATATTTCATTTAACTGTAAATATTGTAACCAATCTGTTACATTCTCTCTAACTTTGTTAAATTCTTTCAATTTTAATTGACTTTCTGATTCTATTAACAACTCTCTGTACGTAGCCCATATTTATCCCCCCCCCCCCGATATTGCCTCTAGTGGAGAAAGCCACCATGGTGCTTTTTGTTCTAGTATTCCTTTATACTTCTCCCAAACTTTAAATATATTTTTTTATAATATGCTTTTGAAAACTTTGATGTACTCTTGCCTTTTCGTACCATAAGTATGGATGCTAGCCAAATCTATTGTCATGACCTTCCAAATCTAATTGATCTGTATTTTTTAATTTTATCCCTTCCCGGATCCAACAAATACATTTGTATTTGTTGGGTGCTAGACATTTCTAATCCCCTGGAATCAGCAAATTTTAACAGCTAATTAAGCTAGGCTAAGCTTCCCATGTCCAGGAAATAGCCTGGTTGAAGGGCCATGAAGACACAAAGGATCAAAAAGACTTGGTGTGAGACGGCAAATGAGTGATGCCTTTCCCTAAACAGATAAAGCCAGAGCTTAGAGAGGTTGGAATTAGGAGTTGTGTGACTGAGATGCAAAGCAGCAGAGAACAATGTCTGGTGTCTGTCTGGATCCAAGGCTGTGCCCATGGAAGAAGCAAAACCCCCTCGGAGTGCCGATGCAATGAACCCCTCCATCATTGGGGCTTCCAAAAGGAACCACTGGGATCCGGCACTCTTGAGATTGGGGTGGTATACAGCAATAGGTATGATTAGTTACCTGCCCTTCACCCTAAGGTCCCAGGGCGGTTTACGACAATTAAAACGCCATGTTAAAAGCAGTTTAAAACCCCCACAGATATAAGGTGGGTTCTACACCTGTCCACCCCAGGTGTCAAACATCCTGCCTGTCTCATCCTGGCTCTGTCCTCTCCCTGAACCCACAGGCTGACCCACTCGGCTTCTGCCTGGAAATGCCCCCCAAGTGACGCTTCTCTTCCTTCCGTCTGCCAAGGCAGGGCAGCTGCACTGAGTGGACACCTGTAAAGGAAGCACCTGGGTGACTGGGCTTGCTGGGGTTGCCACAGGATCCTGTGGGGCAGCCAACCAGAGGGAGCCGCTCCGAGGGGAACCAGGGCCTGAAAGCGAAGCAGGGGCAGAAGTGGGTCAGCCCCCTGCTCAGCCGAATTCCCCCTTCTGCTGTCCTTGCCTCAGGCCAACTTCCTTCAGGTAGAATGAGGAACTGAGGCAGCAGGGAGAGGAGCTGGGGTTTGGCAGTGGGCAGCTTATTCCTGCCATTCAAGGAGCTCTCAAATGAAGTTCTCCCCCCCCCCTTCACAATCTGCCGCTCCAGCCCTCCAAGGAAGCAGCAGCTGCAGCCTCTAATCCGGAGGCCTTTCACCAACCTGACCTACATTCTCCGTCCGGAGAACATGGGAGCCGCTTCAGACCCCCCCCCCCGCCAGCTGGAGATGCGCCACCATCACTCTCGCCTACTTCGGATCCAGACGCTGGTCCAGAAGCATCTTGCAACCAGGAGCAAGAGCAGCCTCTGTGCTGAGCAGCCTCGCCTTGGCACGGGCAGGATCTGGCCCTGCCCCCCCCCCGACTCAGGGCTGGCCTGGCGGGCCCATCTCCCCCCGCCCCCCTCCTCTGGGGCTCCTTCCTTAAGGCGCTTTGCCACCTGAGGCCGGGCTTCCCCTGCTTCGGGGTCCAAGGTGCCTGCGGAACCTCCTGCCGCAGGAGGGAAGCTCTGGGGCGGGAGCCTCCTCCGCCCGCCGTGGCCTGGGGCGCCGCGCTTCTGCCTGGGCGGAGCCAGCCCCGCCAAGCCCCGCCCCCGGCCGCACCTGATCGGGCTGCGGGCGACGCTACCTGCGCGGCGGGCGGGGCTGGGAGTGCGGACCGAGTGACGTCAGCGCCCCACCTGGGAGTGGGCGGGGCCACGCGGCAGCCCAGCGAGCAGCGAGCGAGCGAGGAAGAAGGAGAAGGACGACGACACGCCGCCGCCGCCGCCGCCAGACCCGGGAGCGAGCGAGAGAGCGCGCGCGCGCCCCGACGGCCGGGTGGGCCTGGCTGTGCCCGGGATGGGGCTGGCGCGGCGCCCTCCGCCCGCGCCCCTCCGCCGCCTGCTCCTCGCCTGCCACCTCCTGCTGCTCCTGCCGCCGCCCGGGTCCTCGGGGGCGCCGCCCGCCGCGCGGCCCCGCATCGCGCGCCTCTTCCCGGGTAAGACCCCCGGGATTGCCCCCCGCGCCCCGCGCCCCCTCGCCGCCCGGCACGCCCAGGCGCGGCGCGCGCTCCCGCGGGAAGCGGCGTCTCGGGGCGCCCCGCCCGCCTGGCACGGCGATGCCCGAGCGCCTGCCTTTGCCGCAGCCGGGAGGGGAGGGGGATGCCCGCGCCCGGGCTATTGTCTCCGTCCCCTGCTGCGCGGACCCGGCTGGGCGCGGAAGGGCGAGGCTCGGAGGGGGGCTGCCGGTCCCCCGGCAACGGCACTTGCTGCAGCGGGTCCCGGGGCAGGTGGCGCCCGCTCGGAAGCCAGCATGGCCAACCCCGGAGCAAGACTCCCCCAGGGGCAAGGGTCCCTCGCGGGCCGGAGCACTGGGGTGCTGCGGGCCGCCAGCCTAGCCTGCGAGATCTTGTTGGCCTCGTCGCGTTGGAAGCGCCTCCCTGGGGCCAAGCCCCGACCCCTCGGCCTCTCAGACCCCCGAATAGAAGGAGTGGGACGGGCGGGTTGAGCGTCCAGGCTTTGCTGGAACAGCAATGCGCAACAAGCAGCGGGAGAGAGGCAAATGAATCGAGCAGAAAAGGGTGAGGAGGCCGCCTTGGACAAGAGGGTGGATTTCATGGCAAGAATGGCTGCAGAATTTTAAGGTTACAGTTATCCAGCACTTTGACAAGTCAGAATGTAGGATTGAAAACAGCAAATTACAAGCAAGCAGCATGTGGTCAATCTCGACTTCACAGGCACAAGCTGTAGTGATGATCCTCACCTTGGGGGGCTTTAAAAGAGAATTAAGACACATTAATGGGGGATGAGACTATCGGTGGCTCCTGCCATGACAGCCATGTTCTGTCTGGGGATGGCCAGCAACTGGCAGCCTCAGGTCCCAAGGGCCTCTGGGAACCCCAAGCAGGGAGGGGCTGCTCCCAGGTCCTGCTTCCTGGAATAGGCATTGACAGGCTTGATCCTATACTGTGCAGGACCAGCTATGGAAGGGAGATGCTCTTGCACCATCCACTTGCAGCCACCCGCAACCTGGTCACTTCAATAGACGGCAGCTGAAGTGCTCTTTGTGGGGCTGCCCTTGAAGACTATGCAGAAGACACATATTGTACCAGGACTGGTTGGTGCTGTGCTTGAGGGCCTGAGTCAAAGTGCTTCTGTGGCTTCTGTTTGCTTTTTAAATATGTTTTTATTAAGATTTTCCAAATGTAACAAGTGTGTCTATTTTCAAATCTTCTGTGGCTTCTGTTGGCATGCAGAGCCCTCACTGACTTGCCCCCAAACACCTGAAGCAGCGGCATCTGTCCAGACCCACCTAGATGTTGGGGTCTGCAGGGAGGCCTTGCTGGCAGCTCCACTGGGGGGGTGTGAGAGAGGGGGGGCTCTTCTTCCTGGTGGCCCCTGAGATGGTGGGGTGCCCTTCCTGGCACCCAACAGCACCTGCCCTTATTACTGTATTCATGTCATGTTAGGTAACAATGCGCCTTTTTGGGTGGAGGATGAGATCAGAATATCCCTCCTCTCATTATAGTGTTGTTGCTGTTTCTGACTCCTCTTGATTCAGTTCGTTTATGGTCTTGTAACATTTCTGTGTTGCATAGTTTGCTTCTTGTAATGTGTTGTCCATCATCCACCCTTGGACTGCATGGTGAAGGGCAGGCTGTAAATGCACAGCAACATATAAAATCCTGCAGCAAAGCGTTCTGCAAGTGTTGCATCTCTTTGGCTTGATTCTGCCGCCGGTTGTTTTGGCTGTGTTTGCCCAGGGCTGCCATGAAGAACGCTCGGTTCCCTCTGCGCCTTGCAAGTCCCGCTATGTCCTCTAATTGGTTCCTTCCCAGCAACTGCCCTGGCTTCCTCCTTGAGGACGTTGTTGCAGGCTTGAGTTGCCCTGCATTTTTAGTTATGCTCCTGGAGGCCCTTAGTCCTACTCACTGCATTCCAGACATGAGCCAGGGCAGGGGGCGCATCTAGAAGCTTTGCATTCCTCCCTACTTTAGTGCAATGCAGGGGGCCCAGGAGAAGGAAGTCACTTCTGGCCTGAAGTGACTAAGTAGCCTCAGGCATCATCATGACTTTCCCGCTTTACCCCAGTGATGGCTAAGTGTGATGATGTACAGGAAGTGCTCAGCACACTCTAAAGCTTTATACCAATGCTCAGGACTGTTACTTATTTTCAACTCACATAAGATGAAGCAGCAAACACAGCTGATGTGATCAGTTCTTGTTTTTCTCTCTGTGCATTAACCTCCTGGTATCTCAGGGAACAAACAGAGCAGAGGAGAATCCCTCTCCCTTGTTCTGCCAGAGGGCAAGGCAGGTGCGATGGGCCAATGCCCCCCCTTGCTTCTGGCTTGGTTTATAAGACCATCAGGAGAACCTGACTGCTGCTGAATCAGACCACTGGGGGCTTGGCTAGCCAGCCGGTGGGTGGAAGTTCCCGTGCAGGACTTGAGGGCGATTCCCAGCTTCCTCCCACAGCAGAGGGAGACTTCCTAGCCTAGCTGCTGAGCACTTGCTTCAAGCCCTGCTATACTGGAGAGCTCCAGTTGGGGACTCCAGGAAGGCCCATTCCCATGGCAGTGCCTAATGCAAGCCCCCCTCCCCCAACAACAGGGAGCACATTTTAAGGCTCCCAGTTCTTCCCTTTACTTGCCCCACACCCGACCCCCTGCCTGGAGTCCCCAATGAATATGTTCAAAAGCACTGGTCCCAATATGGACCTTTGGGGGACTCCACTTTCTACATCCCTCCTTTTGCAGAATTTATTCCCACGCTCTGCTTCCCCGGGGCCTCTCCTCTTATTCCTCTGGAGTCTTCGGCAGGTAGTTGACATCTGAAGTGTGGTGTCTGTTGGATCCATTCAGTCCATGGCTTGCAGATACTCTTCAGAGAACCCCAAGAACAGCCTGGGAGGCAGGAGCTTTCCCGCAGAATCTGCCCTGCTTCAGTCCTGCCTGCTCTGCTATCTGCTTGGTCATTGTGTCTCTGACAATATGTTCCACCACTTAAGCTAAGCGGTTAAGCGGTTTGTAATTTCCAGGATCCTCCTGGATCTCTTTTTAAAAACTGGTCTGTGTTGGTCATGTTCCAGTCCTCAGATATGGAGGCTGATCTGAGGGACAAGGGACATTTTTTTGTTTGCTGATCCGCCATTTCACATTTTTGCTCTTTGAGAACTCTCGGGTGGGCCAGAGGTTTGGGCCAAAGTGTGTGTTCCCTTTTTGCCTCATTTCTCAGGGAAGCTGCTCTGACTCTGCTCATTCACCATGCTGGCATCCTCTTGGCCTTCCTTGATCTGCGGATATATGGAGATATTAGCTTTCATTATTGTGGCTTTGAAACACCCCGAGGCATTCCAGAGCGAATGGCCCTTTTTACACGGCCTTTTTAACAGCCCCCTCATTTGGGGAAAGTTGCTTCTTTTGAAGTCAAACTGACTGTTGTTGACGCTTATCTTGAATGGGAGAGCACTTGGGTCACTGTTCTCAGTCCATTCAACAACACCTAACATTTCACACCAAGTGCTGGGAACCACTTTGGATCAAGCCCAAGATTGCCCTGTCTCTGGTTGGTTCCTTGGCCAGCTATTCTCGCAGACAGTGCTGGTCTAATTGAAATTGCCCATGGCTGCAGCACTTCCTCCTTGGGAGGCCTCTCTGAGTTCATTCTCCATCTCAAGATCACCCTGGGCGTTTGGGTCCCCAGGACTAAATGTCTTTAGGGCCCCCCACTGTGCAGGCCCTACGCTTGACTCCCTGGCCAAGCAGCCTGAGGGCCTGCTCCCTTGGCAAGGGCTTGCCTGGATCAGGGCTGCCCTCCTCCCGAAGCCAGGCCTGGTGGGAGAGCTGAGCCGAGGTGCCCAGTGTCATCCGAAAGGGAACAAGCCTGGCCGGGCTTTGTGGGCAGCTGGGGATAGGCTGCATGCCTGGCAGGGGTGAGGCCTTGCTTCTCTTCAGGGAAGGACTCAGCCGCTTCCCACCCGACTGGGGAGCCTGGCCTGCCCCCCCCCCCGGCCTCTGGTCACACACGGCCTGCCTTGTCTCTGTGTTGTGCCTGAGGCCCTTAGCCTTGGCCTCCTGCCCCTGGAGCACACTGGGGTGTTTGTCTGGGGGCTGTGCAGGGGCTGCCCTGCAGCTCAGCCCCCGTGGAATGTGGGGCCACATCCAGCTGGGTGCTCAGCTGCTTGCCGGGAAAGGGCAGGGCTGAGTGCCGGGATTCTGCTGCAAGAGGGCGGAGGCTGGGATCTCTGGGGTGCCCAGCTGGGCTCTCCCCTGGGGCTGCTCCGAAAGGGGCCTGGGCTGGGGCAGGATGGCTCCCTTACCCCGCCTGATCTGACCACCTCCGGGGTTCCTCCTCCCCCTCTGGGGTGCTGAGGAGAGGTGGGGCAGCAGGAGCCTCTGCAAGGAGGGGATCCATTGTCTGGGCAGGAGTCACTGTAGCAAGGGCTCTTCTCCTGGTCACTGCCTGGCAGTGTGTCTTGTGATGGCTGGGGGCCTGTGCCAGGTTTCCAGGGCTGTGGGTTTAGGCAAGCCACTGAACAGTGCTGCACAGGGAACCGCAAATACCTGCAGAATAAGGAGCCAAAATGGACTGAATTCTGTACATCAATAGATTTTAGCAGGGAGGCAAAACCTTTCAGTGTAGGAATGCTGCCTTAAGCCAAGTCTTAGCCATTGGGGCCCCTGTAGCTCAGCACGGGCAGGCAGCAGCAGCCCTGCAGGGCCCAGGCAGATGTCTCAACTGACCCTCCTGGCAGCCGCCGATGGTCTTGTCCTGGGCTACAGGGTCTCTGGGTGCTGCTTTCCCATGGCTTTGGGATGTGCCCTCCTGTGTAGCTCCCCAGGCCTGCAGACGGGGGCAGATCCTCCGCCTTCCTTTGCAGTGGCCAGGCGGGTGATGCTCCTTGGCCAGGTGGGCAGGGACGTTCTTGCCTAGGCGGAATGATGTGGCCTGTGCATCTGACTGTGGCCCGGGGCTAGTTTAAGTGGCGGCTGCCAATCCCTGAGAAGGGAGGAGCCCAGCCGGCAAGAGGCCCCAGGGGGAGGCTGGTTCTCTGGCATGTTCACGGGGCCGCCCAGGTGTCGGGAACAAGCCACCGGCAGATGGGTGGGGCTGTGGGTGGGGAGTCCCTCTTGGCACTGGGGAGTGCCTGGCACAGGGGGTGGCATGTATGAGCCCCTGGGCCCCCTTTCCCTTGGTCAGAGGGTGGTCTTGAGGGCTGGGGGGCTGGCACTTCTTGCAGGGGAGCTGCTTCCCTTGGCCCCACTCCTTCCAGCTGCCTGGCCTACTCTGCAAAGTGGAATGGGGCCTGCTTCCTCTCTGGGGCTGCATGCCCTCCATTGGCCTGCCTGTGTTGAGCAGACACAGGATCTCTCCCTCTGGCATCAGCAGGGCAGCCCTGGAGTGGGGAAGGGCCCTTTGCTGTGAAACGGCCCCCTTGGGGCTGTGGGGCTGCCTCTCTGGGACCGCCAGAGCCCCCAGCCCTGCTTTGCCCGTTGTGCGGCACCTGACTGCTTGCAGCCGCGGAGGTTCCTCTTTAATTAGCGGCAGGGATTTCTCCGAGCAAAGCCAGCGGCCGCCTTATCTGCTGCCGGGAACTGCCATCACCCACAGAGATCACGTTCCCACACTCTGGTGCTTCCCACACAGGCTCTTGCTGGGGGGGGTGCTGAGGGGGGGCTCAGTGGTTACTTGAAGGCTACTGAAATGGCAGACTTGACACTGATTCCTTCCTGGGCGGGGGCAACTCCCTTTGTCTCCAGTGAGTCTTCAGCCCCCCCCATGCAACCCCCCATGCTGTTCAGATGGCCCTTCCTGGAGCTGAAGAGCTTTGAGAAGCAGGTGTGGGTGTTGTGGGAAAGGGGCAGGGTGGGGGGGACCCAAGGAGAGGGGAGCCCCACATGCTCTGGGTCCTTCCAGCTCTGGAGCTCTCCTCAGGTGCTTCTGAGACTGGCTGGGGATGCCAGGCCCCTTGGTTCTGCTTCTGTTGTGGGGGGGGGGTGGCCCCCAAGCAGAGCAGAACACCTTTTGAGGGACCCTCCTTCCCTCATTGTGAAGCCCCCAATATCTACTGATTCTTCTTTCCACTTCTTCATTCACCTGCCTGCCTTGCCTGGGGCCTGATCTCTCACTGGCTCAACCTGGGGATCAGTAGCAGAAGCCCCCCCATGATATGGTTGCAGTGGGGAGGGGGCCCCTTTGCTGCGAGGCAGACCCCCCTGCAAAGGGCCTTGGCTCAGAACCTGCTTTCTGTGTGGGAGCTTCCAGGTTCAAGCCCCAACTGCTGCCAGTCAGTGTGGGCAGTGCTGAGCTTGATGGACAATGGGGTCTGACTCAGGCAAAGGCCACTGCCTCCATTTGCCCCGCTTGTGTTGCTGCCACTTTAAGGGCCGTGATGACAGATGTGCGCAGAGAGCAGAGCAGGATCATTGCAGCTACAGCAGTCCTTGTAGATGCCCCCCCCCCACTGGTTGAAAACCTCCAGAGGTGGGATGGGGGAGAGTCCACATCCCGGATGGGTGGCTCTCCAGTCTCTGCTCTAAATCCTCCACCCTTCGTGGCTCCCAGGCAGAATCTGCTCCTTTCACCCTTCCTAGTGTTGGGTCTCAATCCAAACTCTCTCCCTTGTCATTTGAACCCTCAGCAGCAGAAAGCAGATCTGCTCCATCATCCGGCAAAGTGGCAGCGCTTCCAATGCCCACATGTGGCTGTTGTGTCGCCCCTTCTTTGGGCGGAGCATCTCTCAGCTTCCCACCGACAGGATTTTGTCTTCAGCCCCCCATCCTTGCGGCCGTCCTCTGGACACTTTCCCATTTGTCCAGCCCTAGACACGGCCCTTTAGGTGAGATGGCAAGGCTAAGCGAAAGCGAGTGGGTCCATTAGGACAGGTCTGCGTCAGGCCTTTGGGCTGCCGGATCCTGCAGCTGACTCATTCTGTAACTTGTGGTCTCCTCCGAAACCCTGAGTTCCTTTCTATATGACTGGATGACCTTTAAGGTTCCTCCCGATTCTATCAGCCAGATGACACCCAGCCTGTTTTTTGTCCATCAGCTTATTCTTCCCTGCTTAAGTGCAGAGTTTTACATTTAATCTCTGTTGAAATTCCTTTTGTTAGTTTTCTCCATCTGTTTCTGTTGACTTCAAACTCCAGCAATGGCTGGACTTCACCATCTCAGGCCTTTTGTAAAGGGCGGCTGGAGGCAGTGATGGCTACCAGCTTGAATGGCTTTAAAAGAGGATTAGACAAATTCATGGCGGAGGAGAGGGCTCTCGGAGGCTCCTAGCCCTGGTGACTCTGTTCCTCTTCAGCTACCAGGGACAGAATCCAACGAGACTGAATGTTGGAAGATTCAGATGGATAAGAGGAAGGAGGCAGAGGCAGTAATGTCTCTGAAGGCCAGTTTCTGGAAACCACGGGAGGAGAGAAGTCTCTCGTTCTCACATCCTGCTTGTGGTTTTCCAGAGGCATCTAGGAGAACAGGATGCTGGACTAGATGGGGGGGGGCTGTTGTAGTTCTCGGCAACTTTGATGGCTTCTGAAAAAAGGCTATTTAACTCACATGGTAGATTCTGGTGGCAGACGTGGCGTGCAGAGCCCGGATGGAGGTGGGGGCAGGTTGGGAGAGGGGCCCTCCTTCCGTGGGGCATCATGGCGAGGCAGGGAGGCCCTGGCCCTGGGAGGCCCATGGCTTGTGCTGTGGGGGTGGGCTCAAAACAAGGTGTGGAAAGATGGTTTCCTGCCTTGGATGGCCACGTGGGATTATGTGGGTCCTGGGCTGGGGCATTGAGCCCTGAGCCAGAAGAATGTGGGCCCAGCCCAAGGCTTTGCTGTCTGAGCCCTAGCCTGGCTACGGAGCCACCGCCGCTCCCTGCCAACCCAGCCATGGGGGACTTGGCTGTGCCTGGCCACCTTGCATGCCACTCTGGCCACGGCCTGCTGTCACCGCGGACCATCTGGCCTGGCCGGGGACGATGGTGGCAGCTGCCCCTGCCTCTCTTCCCCCACTCTCAGCAAGGCGGCTAGTGCAGAAGCCTTTCTGCAGCGCTGCTCTGGCCTCTGGCTGCTCCTTCAGATTTCTGCTCTCAAAAGATGTGATTGTTTGTGGCTCTCTGCGTGCTTGTGCTCAGACAATGCCTGCCAGGCCAGGCCCTGAGGCGCCAGCCCCCTCACAGGCTGCCCCACCCGCCCTCAGCCTTGAGCCTCCGTGCGCTGACAAGGAAGCAGTTTGAAAGCATACCAGTGCAGGTAGATAAATCGGTATAGCTGCAGCAGGAAGGTAAACGGCATTTCTGTGCGCTCTGGTTTCTGTCACGGGTCCCGTTGTGCCGGAAGCAGCTTAGTCCTGCTGGCCACATGACCCGGAAAGCTGTCTGTGGACAAACGCCGGCTCCCCTGGCCTGAAAGCGAGATGAGCGCTGCAACCCCAGAGTCGCCTTTGACTGGACTTAACCATCCAGGGGTCCTTTACCTTAGATCCTCTGGAGTGGGCCCACGAAAGGAGTGCCTGGGGTGGGTGGTGGGCAGGCCACCCCATTCCCACCAGTTCACTGGCTGCAGCAGCACTGGACCTTGTCAGATGGGGAGGGACAGGTCTTGTCTGCATCACTTCTGCATGCACACAAACGGGAAGGGGGGAGAGCAGTGGCCTTTGAGGTGCAAGGAAACTGAAGGAAGGTCTGGTTGCCTCCCCTCAGAAATATTGCAGAGCTGTGGGGCGGGGTGGGGGTTGACTCTCCTGTGATGAAAGGACTTTTTTGTTTAGGGAAAAGGCAAGGGAAGTGGGGCATGGAAGAGGTGCACAGAGCCAGGCCTGGCCGGGAGAACATGGGCAGAACAATGTTTTCCTCTCTTTCTCTTAACCCTGGGAGTTCTGGGCATCCGGTGAAGCTGAGGGTTGGGAGGTTCAGGTCTCCTCTGCAAGTGCCACCAGCTGCCCACCTGGGTGGCAGTCCCTGAAGGCGACTGGCAGGCAGTCTCTGTGCTGCTGCCCTTTCCTGCAACGCCCTTCCTGGGATGTTTGCTGAGAAGTCGGTGGCTGCCAAAGGTCAGCCTAATAATCATTCTTGGAAGCTTCCTGCTGGCAGCGCTGCCCCTTTTCTTCCTGCTCCTTGAGGGGGGCTGAGAAATGTCCTGATAACTGCCCCCCAACAGCCTTCTCTTTGTTGGGCCTTTCTCTTTGCCTTTTATAGCAAAATAGGGACCCCACCAGCTGCTATGCGAAAAAGGAAAGCAGCAATTAAAGCACATCCTGTTGAAAGTGGCTGATTCTGCAGCAAAAGCCCTTCCCTTCCCCATGAGGCCCCTCTCTCGCTCCCCACCCCAGGGACCCCCACCCCACAGTGGGGGAGAGTCTTGCTGTCAAGCAGGAACTTGTGGTCCCCCACATCCAGCCAATCGCTGAGAGCCAGGCCCCACAGCAGGAGATGAGGGGAGCCTGCAGCCCTTCTCGGGGTGAGAGCAGCATGGCCAGAGGACTGTCATCTGCTGGGTCCTCCCTTGGCCCAAGAGGCTGCGGATGAGCTACTCAGGCAACCCTGCAAGTGGTCCAGGACTGGGCGCTGAGCGTGGCGACTGCCTCTGTGCCTGGGCAGCTCTGGACATAGGGCAGGTGGCACCCAGGCATGGCTGGCATTGGGTGGGTGCAGCTGGCACAGGCTGTGGCCCCACTCCTTGGAGGGCGAAGGCTGGAGGTGATGCTTGCTGCCACCATTTATTTTATTTTATTTTTACTGAATTTTTATACCTCCCTATAGCTGGATGTCTCTGGGCAGTTCACAGAAAATATCACAATATATAAAGTCAAAATAAGAACAATAACCCAGTAACACCCAGTAATATGGGAGGGAGGGGGGCCTTCCTGTCTGGACGTGCCCAGTCCCCTCTCTGCCCAGGGCTGCACACAAGCCCTGTGGGGATGGAGGCTCTGGGGCGATGCCTCCCCAGGGCTAAAGGAGGCACTCCTGCCCCCCGACCCCTTCTCCTGTGCTGCGTCTTTCAGTGCACTGTGGGGAGGGGGGCAGAGCTGGCCCCTCCTGGCACTGGCCGGGGGCTTGCATGTCTTTGGCTGCTCCCCACCTTTGAATTGCTGCCCCCATGCCTGGCATACGCCTTGGGTGCTGTGTGCCGGCCAGTCACCCGCGGGTGCTCTCTTTGCAGAGGTGGAGGGTCTGGTGCAGCGATTCTCTCACGAGGCCATTTCCAACTACAGCACCTTCCGGGTGGATCCCCGATCCCACATGCTCTACGTGGGAGCCAAGGACACCCTCCTCGCCCTGCCTGTGGGCACCATCAGTCAGGGGGCCAAGAAGGTGAGCTGGGTGGCAGCCGAGTCCCCAGGGATGGTTGGGGGGCCTGAGCCCTGTGGCCCCTGCCCTCCTTTTACCTCTGTCGCTTGGGCAGGGAGCAACTGGGGCAGGGCAAGGCGGTGGGGTTTTTTGGGGGGGGGGGGAGGTGTTTCTGCCATCCTGGCCAAGGTGCCTCTGCTGGGCCAGGAGCATCAGATGGTGGCCCTGCCTGCCTCTCCCTTGCTTGGGTGGGGATCACAGCCCCGCTGCATGGAGCAGGAAGGGTCTTCTGTGCCCCACTCCCCGGGTGGGGGAGGGGAAGATGGCCACTGGCAAGCCTTGGGGCTTTTCTTCACTGTCTTCCAGATAGCCTGGAATGTGCCTGAGAATCTCCAGATCTCTTGCACCTTGAAAGGGAAAAAAGAGGTAAGTGCTGCTGGGGGCTTGTGGGGCGGGACCCCCGAGGGCTCTCAGTGTTGCTGTGGAGCTGCCCATATCCTGGAGCCCCACAGAGCAAAAGGCTCCCCCCAAGGCCAGGAGGGGGGGGGGTTCCTGGCCTCTCCCTCTCGCACCCGGCTGATGGCTGCTTCCCTCTCGCCTCCCAGGCCGAATGCCACAACTTCATTCGCATCCTGGAGTTTGCCAACCAGACGCACCTCTTTGTCTGTGGGACCTTCTCCTTCAGCCCCCAATGTGGCTACATTGTGAGTGGCTGCCTGGCTCAGCCGTGTGTGTGTGTGTGTGTCTTGCAAGCGCTACCCTTCAACTTGGGGGGGTCTGTATTGCTTCCACCCTGACTGGGACAGATGTCTTTCAGCCCTGGGGAGGGGCAACTCCGCAAAACCCCTTGGCACCTGCTGGAGGGTTTCAGAGGGTAGGGGCCCCACACCCCCTTCCATGCTGTTCACGTGCAGACATGGCTGGGGGTCCTTCCTCTCTTGCAGAAAGTGAGCGACTTCCGCACTGTGGAGCGGCAGGAGAGTGGGCGAGGGAGGTGCCCCTTTGAGCCCCTGCAGCCGTCTGCAGCCATCATGGCAGGTATGGGGGGAGGGGCGCATCAAGGGGGGGCTTGTGAGGGTCTGGCAGAACAGTGCAGCACCCACAAGCCAGGGGCCACCTCAGGTGCCTCCGTGGGTGGCTGGGGAGTGCCAAGCCCCTTGTTCCTGCTTCTGTTGTGGGGTGGGGGCCGGATCCTTCCCTGCCCTCGTCCAGTTGCCCTTCTGGCTCCTCCTTGCCATGGATGTAGCTGCCCTGGCCTTTGTCCCTCTTGGCTCCTCCCCTTTCGTCTTCAGCCTGGCCGCTCTGCTGGTGTGCGGCCACTTGCACCCCCATCTATGAAGCCTTGAGGTGGCCCTTCCCGCCCCCCATGTCCTGCCCTTTCCTGCTATGCCTCTTTGCCCCCTAGATGGCGTCCTGTATGCAGCCACAGTCAACAACTTCCTGGCCACGGAGCCCATCATCTCCAGAGCCACAGGGAACCCTACAGAGTTCATCCGAACAGAAAACTCCGTGGCCTGGCTGAATGGTGAGCTGGCGAAGGCAGCGGCTGCTGTGGTTGGGCAGGGTGGTGTCTTGGGATCAGGGCCTGGCGGGGGGCTGGAGAAGTCCTTGCATGGAGCTTTGCTTGTTTTTTCCGCTGCCCAGATCCCGAATTTGTGGCCTCGGCTTTTGTGCGGGAGAGTGAGAACGGCGAAGATGACAAGATCTACTTCTTCTTCACGGAGACTGCGCGCGAGTACGACTTCTACGAGAAAGTCAAGGTTGCGCGCGTGGCCAGAGTCTGCAAGGTCAGTGCCCTGATGGGGGGCGGGGGGCTCTGGGGCTGAGGCCTGGTGCCCAGCTGGTTCTCCCTCTTCCCTGGAAGCCCCATGTCCTCCTTCCTTATGGGGCTGTGACCCACTTCCTGCTTCAGCTGGCCTTCCACTCTTTGCCCCAACCACCTTGGCTCAGTGCCCCCGCACCATCTCCCCCAACCCAAAATGTCTGCTGGGGTGGGGGCTCCTTGCTGTGCCTGCATTGCCCCCTCCATCTCTGCCCACTTGTCTGCAGGGAGACTTGGGAGGCCAGAAGACGCTGCAGAAGAGGTGGACAACCTTCCTCAAGACGCAGCTGGTCTGCTCAGACCCTCAGAGCGGCACCGTCTTTGGCATCCTGAAGGACGTGGTCACTTTGTCGTCAGACAACTGGAACGCCACCATTTTCTATGGGGTCTTTGCAGCCCACAGGTGAGGGAGGCGAAACCCATGGCAAGGCCACCTTTGGGGCGGGCAGGGTAGGAGGGAAGGTGCCTCCCTCTGGGCTGCTCCACCAGGCAGGCTTTTCTCTGCCCAGATGTGGGTGCGGCGGCAACATCAACATGGGCTCTTGCTTCTCTCTTGCTGGGACACCTTGTCCTGCCTGCCACCCTGGGCACAGTGCCAGCCAGCCTTGGCAGAGGCAGCCAGCGCTGAAGAGGGAGGAGCAGGACTTGGCTTGGTCTGTTTCTGGAAGGCGGAAGGAGCGGCAGGACGCCTTGGCAAGGCTTGGCTGCTGGATCAGACCAGAGGGGAAGCCCCAAAGCTGGACCTGAATGCCAGCTGCCTCTTTCCTGTGCTTGTTGCTTAGCAGAGAGGTTTCAGAGGTAGACTGCCCTTGGAAATGGGGGCTCCACTCACCTGCTGTGGCAACCAGCTTCTTTCCTTGCTCCTTTCCAAGCCATCCCTGCTTGGTGGTTGGGGTCAGTCTCCACGAATCCTTTCTGGGTTGCATAATGGAGGGCTTTGCTCTCGACTTTCCTGGATTCCCTCCCAGCCAGTTTCATTGGGGGCCGAGATGGAGGTGAAAGGGGAAGGCCAGTGGCAGAATGGCTGGCCTGGCAGGGGGAGGCTGCTTTGCTGGGGGGTGCTGTCTCAGCTGGCAGAGCAGGGCTCCACTCCCCCCGCCCCCCTGAGTGAGGCTGCCTTGCTGGTGCCTTTCAGGAAGGAGGGGAGTGCCATTTGCGCCTACAGCCTGCAGGATATCCAGAGGGCCATGGCTGGACGCTTCAAGGAGTTCCGGCGCGACTGCGACAAGTGGACAAGTGTCATGCAGGACGATGTTCCTGACCCACGGCCGGGGGCAGTGAGTGAGGCCCAGGGGGGTGCTGCATTGGGTGCTGGGTGGCCTGGGTCCCCTGGGCTTGAGCAAAGCCCCCCGATCCTGAGCCCCCCATCCTCTCTTCCCCTCAGTGTGTCACCAAGAGCCTGAAGCTGGAGGGGATCGGGTCCACGCTGGCCCTCCCAGACCGAGTCCTGACCTTTGTTCGTGACCATCCTCTCATGGACGAGCCTGTCCACCCGCAGCAGGGCTCTCCACTGCTGGTCCAGCTGAACACCCAGTACTGCCGGCTGGCTGCCCACCGGGTCAGGGCGCTCTCTGGGCAAGAGTATGATGTCCTGTACCTGGGAACAGGTAAGGAGGTGGCTGGGCAGCAGGTAGGCATGCCAAGTGGGGAGGCAGGTATCGGAGGGGGCCAGGCTGAACTGCCCTTCTGCTCCTCCAGAGGACGGACACCTGCACAAGGTGGTCAGGACCAGCCAAGAAACCTCCTGGGTGATAGAGGACCTGGAGCTGTTTGCTGAGGCTCAGCCCATCCGCAACCTGCAGCTCCACCAGGTGAGTGACCTGTGGGTCTGGCCTGGCCCAGAAGGCTCAAGGGGTCCCAGGGCCAATGGGATCTTCTCTCTCTGGCCCTGGGACCCCCATCCAAAAGGGCTGGACTTGGCCTTCCTTGCCCTCCTTTTGGAGGAAGGGGGGAGCCTGGCTCCTCTTCAGGGTCCAGCCCTTCGTGGCCCCTGCCAGACAGTGGGAAGCTGTCCGGCTGAGTGAACAGGGAAACTGCCCCTCCTTCCTTCTTGGAAAGGGAACAGTTCCTGATCCTCCCAACTCTGCTTCTCTGTCTCTGCAGAATGGCCAGGGCAGCACTTGGGCGGCTGCTCCACATTTGCCCCCCAATGGCCACAGCTGCCCCCATGTGGGAGATGCTGCGCACCTGAGGGACCTTTCCCTCACATGCATCTTTGCAGACTCCCTCCTTGGGACCCCCCCCAATCTCCCAATGAGCAACTCTCTCTTCTTGCTTCCTCTGCAGAACTGGCTCTTTGTGGCTTCTGACAGCGAAGTGACCCAGATCAGCACCTCCACCTGTGCCACGTACAGGACATGCCAGCAGTGTGTCCTGGCCAGAGACCCAGCCTGTGCTTGGAGCAGGGAGCAGGGGGCCTGCATGGACCACCATGGGCAGGCTGGGTGAGTGAGGGTGGGGGCTTGGGGGCCCAGCTGCAAAAGCAGAGCTGCCAGGGCCCCAATGCAGCTGGCAGGCCTTCCTAGGTGCAGCTTCAGAAGCACCTCTGCTTGGAGTTGGGGGAGCCTGGAGCGATAGACTCTGCTGCCAGCCAGTGTCGGGGTTGGGGAGGTCACCACGGACATTATTACTATTATTTATTGAACTTATATACTGCCCTATATCGGGGGGTCTCAGCGTGATTCATAAAATAAAATCAAGATATAAAACCACAAAATACCTAATAAAAATAAAACCAACCCAATAGCCGCCCCCAAACCACATTTTAAAAGGACATCACTGTGCACGGCCAGCGGGCAGCAAGCAGAGCCTTCTCTCAAAGCAGGAGGCTCGTTGGGTGCTGGGCCTCTCGGAAGGCTGCCTCTTTGCCCAGCTGCTTTGCTCAGCAACTGCCCCCTTTCCCTCTCCTCAGCCTGGTCCAGGATATGACGGCAACCAAGGTGCTGGCGCTGTGCCCCACAGAGGAAGGCCTTGCAGGTGCGTCCAACCTTCTCCTGCAGAGAGGAAGTGCCCAGGGAGCTCCCTCTGACAGTCAGCTGTGGGGCGGGAGAGATGACCTGTGGGGGGCTAGAGGGGGAATTGTGAAGCGGGGAAGGAGGTTTCGGTGGGGTGCCGCCTGGGCATCAGCTGCCACAGTATGAAGATTTGGGGGGATGGGCACCTCAGCCTCTGCTCATGGGCTGTCCTGGTGCTTCCACCCCCTCCCCAGTTCCTGCTGCCCTCTGAATCCCTTGCCTTCCTTTTCCCCAACAGAGGCTGCCCCGGTGGTCGAAATCCTGGCCCCCCTGTCTGCCCGCGTGGTCCTGCCCTGCGCCCCACAGTCTGCCTGGTCCAGCTGCGAGTGGCAGAGGCCTTCCCAAGACACCTCCGCCTACGTCCTGCGCAGGGATGGGCTGGAGTTCACGGCTGCCGCAGCCACGCTGGGCGAGTACACCTGCCGCTGCACAGAGCGAGGGGTGGGCGGGGTGGTGGCTGCCTACAGCCTGGTGCTTGGCGGGCGGGAGGCCAGCAGTGCCCCTCGCTCAGAGGAGCGCAGCTACAGCGTCCTGGTGGGGGTGCTCTGCTTTGTGCTGGGTGTCCTGGTGAGCAGCGGCTGCCTCCTCGTGCACGAGCGGCGGCGGAGGGAGCGCCTCCAGCGGGAGCTGATTTGCCGCGAGCGGAACGGGCTGGACCTGATGCAGTCGACCACCACCAGCTGCAGCCACGAGCCCCAGACGCCCAGCTCCCCCGAGGATGAGCGCCACCCGCTGGCCAACAGCAAGAAGAACGGCAGCCTCAACGGCTACCCCCACCTCTACATCAATGAGCTGGACACGGAGCAGGCCCGCATCTACCTGGCAGGGGTCCCCCTGGCCAAGTGTGACGAAACCTCCATCTAGAAGGGGGCGTCCAGCTCACTCTTGCCGGATGGCTCTCTGGAAGTGGCTGCTCCACTGCAGCCAGGCTGCTGAGATCTCTCTGGGGCCAGGGCAAGTTTGTTTGGGGGCCAGCTGGGCTGCTGCTGCTCCTGGCAGAAGGCCAGGCTGAGCAACTCCTTCCTATGTTGGGAGACCAGAGGGTCCCCCTGGCTTTCTGGTAGCCAGGGAGAAGCAGGGGGCTGTGAGAGAGGCCGCAGGGCTGGTTTCCAGGGCCTGGAGAAGCCCCTGACTGTGCCTGTGTGATGCGTACTGGAAAGTTCGGTTTGCCTGCCTGCCGCCCTCTCTGCAGAGGCTCAGCCATGTTGCCCGAGGGGGCCGTGAGCGCCTGGCCCTGGGACCTGCTGTGAAGGACGTGCCAAAGTGCCCAGTGAGGGGCGGTGCCTTGGCACATGGAGCCCCCTTGCCAGCTGCAGCGGCAGCACCTGGAATGTTTACTGGGGGGTGACCTGTTCCCCTCACCACCCACCTCCATTTCAATCCCTGCAGCTGCTCTTTGGACAGAAGAAGGCAGGCAGACTGCCCCCCCCCTTCCTAGCAGATTCGGACTGATAAATGTGAAGGATGCTCCGTGTGGGAGCAAAGGACCTTTTGGAATACCTCCCTCCTGCTCAGCCTCGGAGGGACACAGACTGTGGTCCCCCCCCTTTTGAATGTGGCCAAATGTGTACCCCCTTTGATCTCATATCCTGGATCTCTGCCTCCCCCCCCCTTTTGATGTCCCACAGGGTTTTTGCTTCCTAAGAAGCTGTACCAGGGACCATCTTTCTGTGAAACGGGTGTTGTGCTCTCCTACTGTTGTATTTTGGTTGTTTTAATTTCTTGGTTTTGTGACTTATTAAAAGGGATGAAACTTAGGAGCCCAGTCTCTCTTGTGCTCGAATCCTGCTTGCTGGTTTCCCACAGGCTGCTGCTTGGCAGCTGTGAGAACAAGAAGCTGCTCCAGGTGGGCCAGTGGTCTGACCCAGCAGGCCCTGCTTATGTTTTTAGTTCCAACTAGCAGGAGGAGGGGTGGCCTGGCCAGTGGGGGTGGGGGTGGGCTGTGCTAGAAGTACCCCTCCCCCTGCTGGCCCGGCCACAATCCCAAACAAGCCAAGTTGCAGCGGGGAGCCTAGGCTGTGAACCCTCCTGCCTGGCCCTGCCACAGCACCCCCTTAACTGTCTGCTCTGCAGCCTTTCAGAGAGCATTTGTGTCTGTCTCCAAGGCATGTTTCTTCACCTGCTCTGAAGTGCATTTGTGCCCAATTGTTTGAAATTCACCAGAGCTACCTGGTTGGCATAATTGGAAGGGATCCAAAGGATCATCTAGTCCCACCCCCTAAACATACCCAGCTCCTTCAAGCACTCCTTGTAAGGCTTAATTTCCGGAGCCTTGATCATCTTGGTTGCCCTCCTCTGCACAGGTTCCACATAAAGTGGGACAGTCGGAAGGGGACCCCAAGGGTCATGGAGGCCAATCGGGAGAAGCCCTGCCAGAGGACCGCACCACCTCAGGCAGAAGGTGCCTGAATTTTTATGCAGCGATGATTCTCCTGACCCCGCCTGTTACACAATCAAGCCAGCTTCCGGCTTCGAAGTGGAATTGTGTCCTTTGTGTACCAAGGGTGCGACTCCGGCCTGGTTGTCGTTAGGAGAAAGACTGCAGCCCTTTGCCCCAAAGAACAGCCCCTCCCAGCTGGGCTTGCATCCTCCCTCCCGGAACAGTGAGGGGACTTTTCTCCCAAGTCACGCGGGAGGCGCTGAGCTCTGCTCGCTCCACGAGGGTCGACCCACTGAGGCTTCCGCGGGGCGGAGAACGCAAGCGGAAAAGCCGCCGACCAGCGGCTACACGCCCTCCGGGGTCCCCTTCCAGCCTTGTACTTCGGTGATGCGGCTCCCGCAGCGCCCCCTCGCCGCCCAGTTCCACCTCCCGGCCAGAAGGAGGCGCAGCTACCAGCTTAAGCACCGCCCCCTCATGCTCGCGTCACGTGACAGCGACCCTCCGGCTGCCTCTGAGCCACTTCCGGCTCCGCCAGGACTGCGGCGCCGCCTTTGCTTCCGAATCTTCGCCCTTCGCGGCCTTTTTGCCGCGGTCCCGCTTCTCTTCCTGCTGGTGCAGCCGGGACTCGCCTCGCGCCCCTCGACCTCCCTTTTTCTGGGGGCGAGGAAAACAACAAGGCAGTTTAACCCGGAAGTCAGATGGAGGCGTCTCCTCTTCCTGTTTCTATCTCTGCGGGCCAAGGCGTCTCCGCTTCTTCTTCCGGGGCGTATCTCGGGATCCGGATGCTGAGGCGGGAGCGCCGCGGAGGTGCTTTCCCTCCTCCTCTCTGTGGCAGGAAGGAGGCCAGGAGGCGCCTGGCGCGAATAACGAAGAGCGACGGCGTCCCGGGGCCAAGGCGCGTTCTCTCCTGACGAGAAACTCCCAGCCAATCGCCTTTCGAAGAGGCGGCGCTGCTCCGCAAGGTCGAATCAGCGGCTGCGGCGCTTTCTTCGCCTCCAGCCAATGAGAGGAAATGGGACGCCTCCTGGGGGCGTGGCGGTGGGCGGTGGCGCGTCCGTTGCCAAGGCGACCGCTTGAAGGAGGCGCTCGAGGCGGGCAGGTGAGCCGAAAGGCGGTGATGGTCCCGTGACGTCATCCTCCCTCGCTCTCCCCAACGGAGCTGGGCTTGGAGGCTCCCTCTGCGGCTTGGCCCACCCTTCGGCGCCGCGTCCCGAGGCCGCGAGTTCCGCAGGCGAGCCTCCAAGCCCAGCGGCAGTTTATCTGCGCGGGAGAGGGCGTGAAGCGCAGCAGGCGGGACTCGGCTCTCCGTCCCCGTCTGACCTGCAAGAGCCTGGCTGGGGAGCGGACCGGACCCCTTGGAAGGGGCTGGGGGAGCGCGTGGCCCCGCATGGCTCCCCGCGCCAGGCCCCTTTGCCCCTGCGGCCGTGGGGTAGGGGGTGTTTCCCGCTGCCCCCCTGCCTCTGACCTCGAGCGCCCTCTTCCGCTCCCTCTCCCCCCAGGGATCTCCCGGGGCTCATGGCCCACCGGCGCCTGGCGGAGGCGCTGCAGGTCTCGCGGGACTTGGTGGTGAGCGGGTGCGGCAAGGACGGGGTGTGGCCGGCCGAAGGGGACTCCTGCTGCCCCAGCAGCCTGGCCTGCCTGCGGCAAGTGCCCCTTGGCAAGGATGCGCATGGAATCTACAGCCTCTGCTTTGCCCCGGGTGGGGGGCAGCTGGCAGCCGGCTTTGGCAACGGCTCTGTGCAGGTGAGCGGGGAGAGGGGGCAGCCCCCAAGTGGGTCCTGCAGACCTCGGCCAAAGGAAGATGCGGAAGGGGTTGGCCTGAGGGGCTCTTGCTGGCGGATTGAGGGTGAGGGGACCTCTGGGTGCCCCAAGGGGGCAATTGAGCCGCCCTGGGCTCCCCCCGCCTTAGCCCAGTGGGTGGAGAGACAGCCGAAACTTCCGCCCCCCTCTCTGCATGGGGCCCCATCTACCCTGCCCCCCTCTCCTTCCCCCAGCTGGTGGATGCCTCCAGGGGTTTGCCTGGCCCCTCCTTGTTCCCGGGGCACCGCACACGGCAAGCAGTCACTGCTCTGAAGTTCCACCGGGCGAAGCCAGGCCTGTTGCTGGCTGCCGGGGCGGATGGCACCATCTCCATCTACGACCTGCTCTCACACTACCCTCTGGCTTCCTGGACAGGTATGGTGGGGTCGGGTGGGGTGGGGTGGGGGCCTAGGCTGGGGGACCCCTGCTGCTGCCCTGGACCTCCCCTCTCCTTCTGCTCCCCAGAGACGGAGAACGAGATCAACGCCATGGACTTCTGCCGGGACGGAAGCTCCTTTGCCACAGCAGGCAAAGATCGCCATATCCGACTCTACGACAGCCACACCAACCAGGTGAGCCTGCAGTGCTGGTGGCCTGAGATCTGGAGATCTGCACCCTCTGGGTCCGTGGGATGCTCTTCATCCGCCTGCCTCTAACGCTTCTCTCCCACTCTGCAGCTCTTTCACATCATGCATGCCCCAGATTTCATGGCCGGGGATGAGTTCACACCCCTCAGTGGACACTCGCGGCGGATCTTTGCCTTGCGCTTCCACCCCACAGAGCTGCATCTCTTTCTGACGGGGGGCTGGGATAATTCTGTCAAGGTCAGTCCTCGGAAAGGCAATCTGTGTGCACGTGCAGTTCCTGACCTTCTCTTGCTGCTTTTCTGCACCTGTGGGGGGCAGTGGGGACCTGGCCTCTGCCTCCTGCATACAGGGGGATACACAGTTCACCCTTTTGCTCTTCCCTGTGCCAGGTGTGGGACAAGCGGGTGTCCAAAGGTGCAAGGAGTGTGATCAACGGGCCTCACATCTGTGGCCCCGGGATTGATGTGAAGGTGAGGAGCTGGAAGGAGGGGAGCCTCACTGGCTCATCACTTTTATCTAGTGGGGTTCTTATGGTCTAGATTTTTATTTATTTACTCATTGGACTTTTTGTCCAGGTTTCTCTCTCAAAAAAGCCCCGGGTGGCAGAACAGAAAAACTACAACAGAAAAACTTTAAAATATGTTTAAACAATCATACACTTTCACTGCTAAATAATATCAAGGTTGCCAGAAATGATGGAATTCAGGCATCAAGCGTCTGGGTGAACTGAGATGCTTTAACATCCTGCCTAAATGTCCATAAGGAGGAAAACAGGCGCACCTCACCAAGGATGGGGGCATTTCACAAGCAGGAAGCCGCTCTGGAGGTGGACTTATGGAGGGTCGGCACCAGTCAGGTACCCCCCCGCCTGCAGTCCCACCATCAGGACCTCCTCCTGCCAAGTGCAAGGTCTGAGGTGGTCCCTCTTGGAAGGGGGCATCCCTGAGGTCCTTCGACCCCAAGCCACTTTTTGCATGGTAGTTCTTGGTGCTTTTAGGATTGGTGACCAAGGGCTCCATTCGTTGAGCTGGTGGCCCCCTTCTGCACTCCGTGCAGCTTCCACACACCTTCAAGGGTGGCCCCACATGGAGCATATTGCAGTAGTCCAGGCGGGAGTTCCCTGCAACTACTGCAGTTGAGGAATAGCTGTGGCTGGCGGAGTCTTAGCCGGGTGCAAGCACTCCTCTCCACAGAGGCTGGTTGGCCTTCCAATGACTGGCATCATGATTAACTTTATTAACGTGTATTTATATAGCACCATCAATGCACATGGCTTTGCACATTTAAAACAAGAAATTGAACCCTCAAGAGTGCAATCTAAGAACTGCAGTCTAAGAATTGCGAGAAGGGCTGCTCAGCGACTGATCTCCTCATGTTGCTGTCTCTGGCGGAGGAGGGTTTCCTGCTTGTGGGTTTCCCTGTGGGGCATTTGGCTGGCTGCTGCCAGAAGAGGGACGAGCGGGCTCACTGGCCTGACGGACCAGGCTCGGCTTCTGCTCTTAGTTCCACTGAGAGGGAGGAGGGATGGCAGGGACGGGGGGGGGGGCAGCCTGTGCCGTTGGCCACTGTGAGAAAGGGGTGCTGGGCTTGCTGGGCCCTTTTGGCCTGGTCCAACAGGCTCTTCTCTTCCCAGAGAGAGGAGGCCACCAAAGAGGGCTTGGGCTGCATGCCTTGGGGGTGTGCCTGCACGTGCTTTTGAGCCAGGAAGCCCGGGAGGGAGACTCAGCGGAGTTGACTTGTGCCCTTCTCTCTTCCTCACGTAGGGAGACCAGGTCCTGACGGGCTCGTGGGTGCCCCGCAATGCCCTCCAGCTCTGGGACCTGCGCCTGTCTCGCCTGTGGCAAACCCTGCCCTTCCCCTGCAGCCCCACGCAGGGCGAGTTCCTCTACTCGGCCCAGTTTTGCATGGGAGACGTGGTGCTGGCTGGCGGCAGCGGGACCAGTGGGGCAAGCGCCATCCACACGGGCACAGGCCAGGTAAGAGGACCAGCAGCTCAGGCTCCTGCGCCTGCTGAGTCACGTTGCCGCCTCTGCTGGCAGCCCCACTCCCAGGGCTGAGAATGGAGACGGGCACATGCCCTGAACAGTCGCTTCTCTCCTGGGCTACTTCTGCCCCTGCTGGAGTGCCCCCTGCTGGACGGGGCCTGCCTGCCTCCTGCCAGGCTCCTTGCTGACCCCCCTCTTCTTCTTTCCCTCTTCCTGGCAGGTGGTCGGGGAGATTCTGCTGCCCAACAAGCCCGTCCATGTGGTGGCCTCTGCCCCCGGAAGCCAGGCTGTGGCTGTGGCTGGGGCAGGGGGCAACCTTCACTTGGCAGAGCTGCACTGAGTCTGGAAGGAAGAGGCAGAGCATCCTGCAGATGCCCAGCCCTGGAGTTCAGGGGCAGGGAAGCTGTCAGCCCCACGCTGCCACGGCCAGGGCGGCAGAGCCAAGCTGCTGCCTCTTGCCACAGGGGTGATGTGGGTGGGTGCCACCCCCTTTCCCCTCCTTGCCCTGCCCAGGCCCCCTGCCCTCCCTGCCTCAGTTTCCCTTGTTTGTTCTGCCTGAGGAGGGGGCTCCGCCTGGACCAGGGGATGCCTGGAGCAGAGGCTCTTCCCTCCTTCGGATCTGTGCAATAAAAGCTTCTTGCATCTGGAGAAGCGGCTGGCAGGATTTGTTTCATGGGTGGGTCAAGTGGATGGGACCCACAGCAAGGCTGGAGCAGGAGTCTGGGTGCGGCGCTTGCCTCAGCCAGCAGGGAGGGGTTGGCTAGCTGCAGGTTGGCTCAGCTTTTTGAGGACCCTGAAGCGCACATGGTGAAGTTTGTACGGTAGAATCCTGGCAAGACTTGAACCCCCCCTGCTCAAACCACCACCAGTTCATTTGTCGTAGAGCTAGCTGCTTTGACCAGCATCTGGAAGCGGCTACTGCCTCTGCACTTCTGACTTCACAAGGCCTTGTTTTGTGGCGGATGAAAAAACTCCTGAGTCTGCCGTCTTTCTGTCCCTGGCTCTGCAGTGGCCCAGCAGCCCTCCTCACTGACGGGGCTCCGTGAGCCCCCCTAGCCCAGGGAAGACAGCCACACGGTGCTGCCTCTCAGGTCAGAGGCATCTGGGGGGCCTGTGCAGGCAGGGGCGGCTCCATCAGGCAGTGGGGTGATGGGCGTAAAGCGCCTGCCGGCATCTAGTTAGTGGCAAAACTGCCTCTCTGCTTGCTAAGTCTCTTTGGAGTCGGGGGGGGCAGGGGTCCCTCTCCCACCAACCACAAAGCTCCCTGGATATGTCCTCCTGGCACCACCTTTTGGGCGGTGCCCCCCCAACCCAGAAGGCAAACACCTATGCAAAGAGATTTGGATGGGTGTTCATTTCCTGGGCTTTTTTTGGGGGGGTGTCCCCAGTTGGGCATTCCAGCAAAGAGGAAATGCACCTTTTCCTGCTTCCAAAAGGGGGGAGGCAGTGGAAGCTGCCCTAGCCCAGCTTGTTTGGAGACTTCCCTGTTGTTGGAGCCATTGAAACATTATGGGGTGGTGGCTCTGCTGTCAGAAGCAGGGTCTGGGACTCCAAGGCAGGAGGTGAGCTGCTGGGGAGGGTCTTTGAGTCCCAGCTAGGAAGGAGGGGGCAGAGGAGGGGGTCCCTTGGCGCTGCTGTGGCCAGGCTTTCCGGGTGCCCCTCAGGCAGGGTCTCCCGCAAATGGTTCTGGGGAAGCAGTCCTGGCCAGGCTCACCTGCCCTGTGGTGGAGAAATGGCCGCTGCCCAGCCAGATTCGTGCATATTGATTTATTTTTAACATTTGGATCTTGCCTCGCAGTCCCAGGGAACCCTCAACCCAACTCACAGAGCAACTTCAAACTCAGGTCCTGCCAGGCCACCAAACCGTTCATTGCCCTGTGTGCCAGTCAGACGCTGTCCAGTATTGGGGGGGGGAAGCTTCAGGGCAGGCCACTCTTGTGGGTGGGGGCTGGCAATGGCACTGTGAGTTCTACACAGCAGCTGGGTCCCCCAAAGCCTCTTCCCTCTCCTGCTGCTCTTAGATCCGGCGCTGCAGCTGGGCCTGGCGGCCTTCCTGGTGCCAAAGGCTGCCCACTTCTGGACTACTGCTGAAGTCTAGGCCAGTGCTTTGGCTGGGCCTGCCCTCCTCAGTCCTTGCCCACAATCCTTCAGGCCTGCGATGTCCATGTGGAGTCGTCTCTTAAGAATTCCCTGCCAGATTTGTTTTCAGAGGCTCGTTCCTTTTGCGATTCGGGGAGGGTCTCTGGGAAGCAGTGCAGGGAGAGGGATGCCCGCATCCTGCCCACTGCACCCAGGAGGCTCCCCCCCCCAAAAGCTGTGAATGCAGCAGCCCTCTGTGGTGGTGCTTTCGTGCAGGAGTTGCTGGTGCCACTGGGAAGGAGACCTGCGTTCCAGAGGAGTAGGAGGCAGCTCCCACAGCAGCTTGATCCATGAGGGCTCAGTGCAGAACTGGCAAAGCCCTCTTCTGCTCCAAATGCGTTTCCCAAGTATGGAAGATGTAGGTCCATGGTAAGAAGTCCCACTTCTGTGCCCTTTGAGCCTTCTCTGACTGGCGTAAGGGAAGGGGCTCCTTTCAGAGCCTGGCCCGGCCGGTCACCCAGCTGGTACGTGAGGGTGCTGGGTGGGCGCCTACAGTCCAAGAGGGTCCATGAAGTCACAATAGACCAAGGGCAGTGGCAGGAGCCTGGCCTTGACTCTGGCGCATCATGGAGCAGCCCTGCTGTCACCTGCGGATGGCAGCAGCCAGGGCCCTTGGGGGGGTCCTTGGAGCACAAGGTGGGGGCCCCCCTCTGCAGCAGGTGCCTCCAAGCACACCATTTGCAAGCAGCCTGAAAAAGGCAGAGAGATGTCAGGACCTGGGCTGCGTACTACTACAACAACTTTATTCTTTTTACCCTGCCACTCCCCCACCCCCCATGGTGCTGAAAGAGGGCTGGTGTGGGCATGCACTGGGGCTGCATCAAGGGATGGGAATTTCGGACCAAGTGCTTTGGCCATATGGTCGACACCCCGTCTGGGGACGCTGGGAAAAGCTTGTGCCTTTTTCTCCTGCCTGAGGCCCTTGACTGTCATGCACTGGCTGAACACCCTCCATCAGTTGCAAACCTAAAGGTTAAACATGGGCCCCAGTCTGTTCAGAGGGGCTGAGGCTGAAGGGGGAAGCAGGTGGGCAATGAATATCAGGAGCTGCTTAAAATATCAGTCATTTTGGTTTCAGTCAGCTGCTGCAACTGGAAATATTCTGCATTCCCCATTTCTAAATAGAAGAGCCTTCTGCTAATTTCTTTGGCTAGACTCCTTGGCGGAAGGAGGGAAGGTCGGCTGGCTCTGTTTAGATGCTGGTTTTAACCTTTAAAGCCCTATACGGCCTAGGACCCTCGTACCTATGGGACTGCCTCTCCTGGTATGTCCCATGGAGGACCTTACGGTCTTCAAACAAAAACATCTTGGAGGTCCCAGGCCACAGGGAGGTTAGGCTGGCCTCAACCAGAGACAGGGCCTTTTCGGCCATGGCCCCAATATGGTGGAACGCTCTGTCACAAGAGACTAGGGCCCTGCGGGACTTGACATCTTTCCACAGGGCCTGCAAGACAGAGCTGTTCCACCAGGCCTTTGACCAGGACACACCTGACCCCCTCCTTTGGCAATCCTCACAGAACTCTAGCCCAATGGTTGCCATTAATCTGATTTGAATTGATTTTATAATGAAATGATTTTAGAATGTTGTATCATTTTTACTGTTAGCCGCTCTGAGCCCGGCTTCGGCTGGGGAGGGCGGGATATAAATAAATTATTATTATTATTATTATTATTATTATTATTATTATTATTATTATTATTCTGCTCTGACGTGGCATGGCTCCTTTGGGTGCTCTTTGCCCACAGGTGCCCCAATGTCATCAGTCCAGGGAAGGCCCAGCACACTTGGCCTAGAGACTGTCCTAAAGCGATACCTTTATGGTCGACCGTCCACCTGGCTCAGGTGGGCACCTGCATGCGGAGGGCTCTGCTTCCTCCCACCACTGGCGGTCCTTCTGGAAGGAGTGGAGATCCCAGCCGGGGCCTCAGCTGAATGCCTTCGGTCTCCTCGGCTGGACTCGGTGGGCTGCTTCCCTGTAATGGGGCAAAGAGGGCAGCATTGGCATGAAGAGCCCCCTTGACCATCCTGTGTTCTGGGAGAAGGAGTAAGGAAGACTGGAACCCAAAGCAAGCAAGGGCCGCTTGAACACTGTCCTCTGGCCCTCCCTGCCCTGGAGGCTGAGGCATCTCTGAGCCAGCCCCCAACCCCCCCCCCCGCCAGCAATACCTCGCTGGGTGATGCTGCGCTTGGCTCTCCTGGGACTTTCCAAGCCCAGAAATGCCGTCCCTTCCAGCAGTGGGGGGCGTGGCGTTGGCGATTCTGGTGGCAGCAACATTGGGCTGGGCGCTCTGCTGTCACACTCGCTGAGCAGTTTCCCTTTGGGGTGTGAGAGTGAGAGAGACCCAAGGGGTTAACCTCAGCCTGTCCACTTCCCAGCACTTCTAGCCACACAGCAGCTCAGCTTTCCCCCAGCCAGGCAGCCACTCCCACATTGCCTCATTAGGGAGACCCCCCCCCCAAGGTGATGGTGAGCAGAGCAGGACTTGGGTCTGGGCCCAATCCACCTACTCCGCAGAAGCCTCTTGCCCTCTTGAAAAGGGGACAGAGGAGAGCGCCATGTGCCTGGTGGTCACTATCCTGCAAAGAAGCAACCAGGGCTGTTACAAAGGGAGGAGGGGTGAGTCTGGGTTCTTTCTAGGCCTGTGACTGTGCCAAGGAAGGGATGGAATCCCGCAGAAGAGGCTGCTGAACCTGAGCTGGCTGTGTCTCACCTGCAGAGCTGCCCTTGGTCTCTGGAGTGCTCTTCTCTCCAGCACCTGACAGCCTGGAGGGGAGGAAGGGTAGATGGCACTTCAGTCTTTGCTTCTCCAGGCACCTTTCCCATCCTCTGGCTTCTTGCGGACGGCTGGTCCTGTGGCCCTGGTCAGCCTCGCTCCTCCCTCCACTGGCCTTGTGTCCCTGGCCTTGCACCCATTCATCTGCCCCCCTTGCTCCCTTGCCCAGGCACCCCCACTACACATCCTGCTCATCCCTTGGCACCACTAATGTCTCCTCCACTTTCCCCCGAACACTCCCCATTCTGTTGGCCAAGGTGTCTTTGGCGCCTGAGGGCACCCACCCACCCGCCTGCCTCACAGCTCACCTCCGCTTCACTGACAGCTTCTGCAAAACCACCCGGTACGTTTTTGCAAAGTGCACCATGATGGGATCTGGGCTGGACTCAAACTCCTGGAAAACTAGAGCAAAGCAGGTGTGCTGGTCACAAGGCGGTTCCAACAAGGCCTGGCTGCCACCAATCACGGTGATGTTGCTCACCCTGGCTAGGATTGCAGTCCTATAGAAACCCATGGAGAAGGTCAGCCTCACAAAGCCCTCGCTCTGGACACAGGCCTGGGAGCAGGAGCAGCACCAGCCACCGGAGAACCCCTTCCACAACCCTCACGGTGGCCTCTGGGTTGCACAGGGAGGCAGAGGCTGCTTGATCCTCCACTGCCTCCCTCCAGTGGAGCTTTCACAGCGGATCCATGGGGCTAGGCATTGAGGGGGCCCATCCTGACTCTCAGCTGCTACTGAGGTGGCCAGAGGGACTCGGGTTCTGTGGTTGCCCCGTCTGGCTCTTGGGGCAGGAGGCAGAGCCCTGGCCGTCTAACCCCAAACCAGCTACAGGGGCTTTCCTTCCCCTGGAGATGGAGATGGGGTGGGGGGCATCAGATGCTGCTGCCCTGCAGCCCCACCATCCTCTAGCCCAGAGGATGGGAGCTGTGAGCCCAACAACATCTACGGCATTTCTAAGTCGTTTGACTTTTAAAAGTCCCTCAATCACATGAAAAAATACAAGATAAAGATAACAAAGCAGAAACACAACGTCATACCAACCAGTGAAACATGACTATAAAAGCAGAGAGAAGATGGACTGCAGGAACAACAGGGTCAAATCTGACGGGTCAGGGAGAGACGGGACACACAAGAAAGAGGCCTCCGCAAGACGCCTGAAGCGATGGGTTGTTTCATGCCTGGTGGAGGGGGCGGGCATTGCCTCTGTAGCTCTGGGCCTGCACCAGAAGGTCTTCCTCCCCAAAGTGCGCAAAGCGGAAGGGCACCCCTCCCCCCTTACCTTTGTTCAGGTAGACAATGTCCTCCTGCTCAAGGTTTTTTGACAGCTCAGAGCTGTAGTAGTTGAGAGTGTGACCTACACAAAGAGGAACACGAGGCAGTTTGGGCTGCTTCTCCAAGGACTTGCAAGCGGAGAGATCTACAAGCCCAAACCCGCACCCAAGTCTGAAGGCACCATTTCAAATGCAAAGGCTTATTCATCCTTGTGCGGCTCATTCACAGATTAAGGCAATAAACATTGGGAAAGGGGTCTCAGAAAGAGGGGAGGCCATGTCAGTGGAGGTGAGGCAATGTCAGGAGGCCTGAGGCTCCCGCTGGCCCTGATTCTGCTCCCCCCCCCCCGGTGGGGGTGAAGGCAAGAGCCCACCCACTGCCTGTCTCCTGGGCTCCTTCTTACTGGCCGGGCTGTCACCCCAGGGATGCATCACCACACATCCTGCAGGGAGTCCAGCACACTGCATTGTGCTCCCTTTCTTCAGCCACAAACTAATGTCAAATAGTGAAGGTTTATGGGGGCACTTGGGCATCCAGCTGCATTGGCAGAAGTGCTAACTCAGAATAGGCCTATTTCCCAGAAGGGGAGAGGAGCATTGCTCTCTGCTCACCTGTGAATCTGGCGGCTGCATGACTTATTTCTACCTGGGGGTGATGGAGGTATCCCAAGGCCTGGGATATAAAAACGTGGATGTCATCGTGGTGGTTCCTCATCTGCAGAGACAGAAAAGGCTGGCATGGATTGCGGAGGCTGCTTTGATTCCTCCTCGATTTTGAGTCTGTTCCTACAGGCAGGTTAACCTGCCCTCTGATCCGCGGGCAAAGGGGGATATATACATTTAATAAAGAATGATTATTGACAAGCCTTTGCTGCTCCTTAAGCAAGCAGCGCAACCAAGGTGGAAACACAACAAGGGCCTTTTCAGGATGTGGCCCCTTGGTGCTGCAGCCCCAGCAGCCAGGTGCACCTTTAGGGAGACTGGCTGGCCATTTGCAGGGCCTGGGGAAGCAGAGACTCCCAAGCAAGCAGCTCTTTTCTCTCCCTGGTGAGAGGCAGGGCTGGGCCTACTGCATCACACAAGGGAAGCCCTGGCCCTGCAGATGTTGCTGAACTACAACTCCCATCAGCCCCACCAAACATGGCCAACGCCAGGGAGGATGGGAATTTTAGCTCAGCGGCATCTCGAGGGCCAGCGGTCCCCCACACCAGTCCCAAAATCTGTGCCAGAGATGCTCTGGTGTGGCTGTGTCCTTGAATTGGCCTCCTAATCTGGACTCAAACCCCCCCTCCTTGCTGGGGCCAGAGGCTCCCCGTTCCCAGTTGCCTGCCTGGTCCAAGTGTCCTGGGATGATGATGATGATGGTAATTTATATACCACCCTATACCCGGAGGTCTCAGGGCAGTTCACATAAAAGATCAACATAAAAACCACAATATATATAATTAAAATAAAAACAACCCAATAACACCCCTCCAAAAACAGGCACATTTTAAAAGGGCATAGGATGTCAATCAATTCAACCAAAGGCCTGCTTAAAAAGGAACACTTTTGCCTGGAGCCTAAAGGTGTATAATGAAGGCACCAGGCGAACTTTCCTGGGGAGAGCATTCCACAGACAGGGAGCCACTGCAGAGAAGGCCCTGTTCTCATAAATGAAGAGGGGCAGCTTGGAAATCAAACAGATAAATGACAGGCAGAGCCACATCTGACAGCAGGGGTGCCAACCTCAATAAAATATGGGTGGGGGGCAGGAAAGTCCCGTCCTGCATAATCAACCACATGACATGGTGCACCCAAACCATTTGAATGGCAATGCCCATTAACTTTGGGAAGGCCCAGCACCCTCAAATAGTTTCGGGGGGCGAAGACCCCTCAGCCCCTAGGAATTGGTTCCTATGCCCAACAGCACAGCTTGCCAAGCTCTTAATCTGGAAACCTCCTGTTATCTGGGTGGGAGCACCTGTGGGAAGGGAAGGGTCCTTTTTCTCTCCTGTGTTTGTCCTTTGCAAGAAAAAGAGCAGCTGCCCTCCAGCCCCAAAGCTGTGCATCTCCTTCGCTCACAGCAGCAGAAGACTGTGGCTCTGGAGGCCAATTCAAGGATGCGGACGCACTGGGGGCAGCTTCAGAGACATCGACAGGGAGGAAATAAAAAAGGCTGGGAAGCTGAGAGGGGGCTGCTGAGCATGATGGGGGTCATTATGGAGGATGAGAAAAATGTGGCCGGATGGGGGCATGGAGACACATGAATGCCAATAATTTTGTATCTATCTCTGAAGAACCAAACCTCAGACCCGGTGCCCCACTGACCAGGTATTTCCACACATTCACCACGCAGTTCCGGGAGTCATCCCAGGCCAGGCTCCGGAACATCAGCTTCAGGTGGGCCCACCCGAGGAAGACCCCGCAGTGCAGGAGGGTCAATTTGCAGCTCTGCAAGCAGAGGGAAAGCCAGGGGGTCACCCAGGGAGGAGGAGAGGCAGCTGCACTTGATCCAAAGAGACGCTCCAGAGGACGGCTCCCCCCACTTTGCCAGCAGCCGGTATCTCCTTCCCTCTCTGCTCCCCTCCCTGTTGGCTGCCCAGATTCAGGCTGCTTGGTCAGGAGAACTGCTAGGAAGAAAGAGCGCTAGCTCACCATGGCCAAGTCACCAGCCCAGGACTGTCCGCACGGACCAGCAGCTCTCTCCGAGGTTTCAGGTAGTGGCCTTAGCAGAAACTGCTGGGAGGCAGCAGGGATTGAGTCTGGGACCCTCTGGGTGGGGGCTGCCCTGTGGAGTGGTGCCCATTTCCCTCAGCCCAAAGGGAGATTCCAGCTGGATCTACATTGATGCTCTAAACGTCTTAAATTAAAACGTTCTATAAAGCTTAATAGGAGTTTCCCATTGTCACGAATATCTGACAGATATTGAGTGAATCCAGAAAATGATTAGAGTGAAAGGAGAGTAAAGTCAAGATAGAAGAAGAGATTAAAGAAATAATGAAATGCGTTTAAGCTAGATGGAAAAATAAAGTAGTGTAACAAGAATGGCTGGAAGTCAAGTCACTTGGTGGGTGTCCGTGAGGTGTGTAGGTATGATGATATGTACAGTATGTTTAGTCGTTTAGTCGTGTCCGACTCTTCGTGACCCCATGGACAAGAGCATGCCAGGCACTCCTGTCTTCTGTGTACAGTATAGGTAGGTAGTATATAGAGTAATGTAGGTATGTTTTATGTTATGAAAATAAGGTAGTGTGTTGTGTATGTGTATTGCGTAAATGTATATGTATGTGTTTTATATGTTAATAATTTTTTTAAAAAAAGGAGTTTCCCATTGTCAGAGGCTTGCTGCTCTGCATCACCCTCTGGTGTCATATTTTAATAATGCATTATTAAATGACAAGTGTCAATCAGTCCTCGACTGCTCACGATGTAAGGGGAGCAGTTTCCCAAAAGCTGCCTTTCGGTGAGTCAGACTATCAAGTCTGCCTAGCTCAGTGCTGCCCACACTGACAGGCAGCAATGGCTCTCCTGGCTCCAGGCAGGGGTCTTGCTCAGCCTTCCCTGCAGATGCTGCCAGGCAAAGCATCTTCTGCATGCAAAGCAGGTGTCCATGGCCCCAAAGCGCTGGCCTTGCCAGTGTGCTGGGCCTGCAGATCTGAGGAAAGGGCTGGGCTCCCTCCCTCGGGGGCACTGAGGCTACTTGCCATGGCTACTGTGCCGTCTCGGTCCTTCAGGTGGAGCAGCAGAGAAAGGAGGCTGTAGAGGACTTCCTTCCTCAGGAGAGGCTTGTCTGCTTCTTTGGCCTTCATCACCAGCTGCCCAAACAGGGAGATGGATGCTGCACGGACGGGGCCTCGCTCCTGGGAGGGGGAACACCAAGGCGGACAAGAGGCACCCAGGTCAGGGCCAGGACAGCTGCGCAACACAGGGTGGAGATACAGGAAGGTGGGTCGGGGGGGCACTGGGTGACAGGTGCTTCTCGCCCCCCAGCTCTTGGGGCACTGTGCCTTCTCCAGCGCTGTTTAACCGGTGGCCACTGGGATCGGGGTGGAGGAGAAATGCATTTTGGCTTGCACCTGAAGCCAAATCAATCAAATCCACACTTTCTAAAGCAATGTGAGAACAGAACCATCCTTTGAAGTTCACATATATTCAAATTATGTGATGCAATTCTCCAACCAATGTTTTCAAAATGCATACTTTGGGCAAAAGTGTGCACAAAAATGAAGATATTAGTGAAAACAGCATTTGAACCTGTCCAGGCACTCAGGGGAAAGCGTCTCTGCCTCCAGGCTCCCTTCTCTGCCCTCAATTGGGTGTCTAAGCAGCAGCAAAGGCCAGTGGCCAGAGGAGAAGAGGCAGGCCCACCCCCTCCCTGGAGGCCAGGGACCCTCATGGCTGACCCTGACCCTCGAGGCGCTGGCTGCCTGGCCTTGTGCCTTTGCAAACATCCTCCTTCCCCAAACGTCCCCCACTCACATCTTCAAAAAAGGAGCGCACATTAAGGGCTAGGTCCATGCAGAGGGGCCCGATCCCCTGGCCGTCCATCTCGTAGATGGCAGTCATGATGTCCTGCAGGCCCTGCAGGATGTCTTGTTCGTGGCCACTGAAGACGGAGCCAATCAGGGTGGGCAGCTCCTCACGGAGAACCTTGACCTGGGGGGGGGGGAGAGAGAGGGTGGAGGGGCTGGGGGGGCTCAGCATCCGCCACTCACACCAGCCTCATCTGTGAGGGGTGTCAAGCACCCCCCTTGCTCAGACAGCCTCCCAACTGCTTCTTCTCCCACCCCAGCTTTGTCCTGACCAGAAGTATTTATTGCCTTGGCAGAGCACCAAAATGCGGGTAGGGAGGAGAGTGAGCGAAGGCAGGGAGACCCCCACCCACCAGGGGCCGGGTGAGGCAGGAAGCAAAGGCTTTGAAGGAGCGGAGGAGGTTTTTGGGGGAGTCCTGCTGACTCCTGATCTGAGAGGGTTTTCCTGGCTAAAAGCTGAACTCCCCCCCCCCGTGCCCCCAGAGTCTGCTGCAGCTGCGCTGGCAAGAGGCTGGCAGGACACTGGCTGCTCCTTCTCCCTGGTGCTTGTTCAGGATCTCCCTTTGGCCTGGGGGTTAGGGGCAAAGGGGCTGGAACTGCTTGGCCACCCCCTCTTGGAAGAGGCTACCTCCTCCCTCCCTCCCTCCAGGAGGCTGTGTCCCAGAGGGAGCCTCACCTGAGCTGAGCACGAGGGGCCCAAATGGAAGCCCTGTTGTGGGGGGCAGAGCATGAGGCCGCTCTCCAGCCCCTGGGGCCCTCCAAGCTCCAGCTGCTTCCTGGGGCCCCCCTCACCTTTGCCGGCTGGAAGACAAAGCTGCCAAGCCCCTTCAGGCACAGCTCCTTGATGATGGGGTTGGCGGCTGCTGATCCTTCCTCCAGGTGGTCTCGGAGGCTGAACCGGTTCATCATCTTGACAGCGGATGGGCTTTTGAGGAACTGAGAGGCAGGAGGGAAGGCTGAGCGGAAGGACCCCCAAGCCCTGATGGGACCCCCTCCTACAGAGACGCCAAGAGGCAGCCTGAGAGGAGGCGAGAAACGACTCAGTGAAGCCCCCCCCCCCACTTGCCCTGGGCTCCAGGGCCATCCTTGCGAGAAACCCCTTTCCCCAGCCCTCCGCTTGCCCTGACCACTCAGGGCTTCTGAGGGGTGGGAGGAAGAATCCAGCTGGCAGCTGCCCCTCTGACCCCCTGGCACCGCCTCACCTCGATGACGAGAGCCAGCGCAGTCATCTTTTTCATCTCGTCCTCCTCGCTGTTGAGGATGAGCGCCGCTTCCCCAAAGATGCCGGGGATCTGGGGGCTGTCGCACTCGGTCATGGCCCTGCTCAGGCGACAAGTGGAGAAGGCAGGATGTCTGGGGAGGGCCAAAGTGGGGAGGAGGAGCAAAGGCAGCGGAGAAGGGGAGCCGGGGAGCCGAGGTGGACCTGCACCCCCCAGGAAGGAGGCCTGGGAAGAGCTGCCTGGCAGGGCTTTCCCTCACCTGGCCATTAGGCGAGTGCCTTGCAAGAAGCGATCCGGGGTGCTCAGCACCATCCATCCCTGCTGGAACTCAATGCAGGCATAGACGGCCCAGTCTCCAGCCACAGAGAAGAGGTTCTTCATGATCTCTACCGAAGTTCTGCAAGGGACCACCAGGAGTCAGAGCTCCCCAGAACTCCCCCAAACTCTCCTCCCGCAAGATACTGCCTTGGGGCTGGCTCTGTGATGAGGCAGAGAGGCAGGTGCCTCAGGCGGCAGGGGCTGAGGGGAGGGGACTGCGAGGGCCACATCGCCTGCCCTGTAGCCGCCATGCTAGCCTTCGGCCCTCAAGTGCGTGGGAGATGCTGTCCTTTCACCAGCACTGGAGTGAGATCCGCCTGCCAATCCAACGGGCATCTGTATGTGCCTGGGGGGAAGGTACCACCTTGCCCTTCACCTCATGCAGCAAAATGTCTTGAGAGCCAGCTCTGCTGCCCCATTTCTGAGCAGAATGTGGCAGGAAGAGAAAGCCAGAAGCCTCCTCCAGGCACCAGTGAACTCCATCTGTGCCACTCCTGCCTGCGGCTCCCAAGTCCAAAGGAAGAGGCTTCTTCCCATTTTTAGGAGACGCTGCATTTAGCAACGACTTGAGAACAGGACTCAAAGGCCCCTCCTTCCCCGCTTTCCGCACAAAGAGCCCCAACCCACTTGTTGCATCAGCTCTTTCCTGCCAGCTGGAGGGGGCGGCCTCCATGGAGCAGGCAGAAGGACCTCCTGTCATGCTGCACCACACAGGCCGCCCTGCCTGCATCCCCCCCAGTTCTTCCTGCTGCAGGGCAGGACCCTCCCTGCCCCCCCCCACAACAGACGCACACCACTTCCTGCTGGGGACCAGCCTGGCCAACTTTCCCTTACAGATCCTGTCAGGTACCTCTGGAAGCTGAGGGCGCTGGTGTTTTCTCTGAGGAGGATTTCCTGCCTGACTTTCAAAGAGTCGGGCAAGTCCAGCTGCATCACATACAGGACCTGCTTGAGCAACGGGATGAACAACTGCAGGTGCATCTCTGCCAAGGCCTTGCGGTATCCTGGGATGTGGAAGGTCTCGTAGATGACGTTCATGGCCTGGAGAAGAGGAGCGCCAGGCACTTGTCCTCACTGGGCCTCTGCACCCAGCAGCTTATTCTTCTGGAACATGCCATGTCCCTTCAAGGCCATTCACGCCACTGTCGCCTGTCTCCAAGTGCCAGTGCTCACACCCAAGAGAGAGGGAGGGGCCCTCTGCCTAGAGAAGACCAGCTTCCCACCCGCCAGTCAGTGGGACACAGCCAGGCCAGGCCCCGTTACTCACAGCCAGAGACATGGTGGCACTTTCTTCGTTGCTCTCCAGGGGATCTTTGACCTGAAGGTGCTTCAGCAGGAGCTGCAGGACTTGGATGGCCACCTGGGGGCCAGAAGCCATCACTGTCCAGAGCTCGTTGGCGTGCCTGTGAAGTCAGCCCCGCGGGATGCAGGATCAGTCAGCGGCTTCCCCTGGGAGGAGCAGCAGCAGGGAGCAGAGCATGGCTGTGGGGGGCAGCCTAGCCACGGTTACCCAGAGAATCAAGCAGCCTACCTGTTGACAGGTATTGAGAAGGACAGGCAGCTCCGCATCACCTCCTCCATGTGGTAAGGGACCATGAAGGCCAAGGCCCTCAGCACCACCTTCCGGGTCCAGCAGGAGTGCTGGCGCTGCTGCAGACACAGGTAGATGGCACCAACGATGTCTTTCACCTGGGAGAAGAGAAGCGCTGAAGGCGGCCCAGCAGAGCTTCTGCCCTGTGAAGTGTGGCCCAAACCCAGGTGCCCCTTGGGCTCTCAGGGGAGGAGTCAGGCCAAGGCTCCTTGTTCTGGCCAGCGCCAGAGATGTTTGGGTGCAAATGCTCTTTGGTTTATGTGGGACCTCAACACACACACTCCGTTTTTGGCTTTTGTGTCTCAGTGGGGTTCATCATTTGCAAAGGGAAGGCAGCTCTAGCTCCTCAGTTGGAGTCACGGAGCCAGCAGGGTGGAGCAGAGGCTCCCAGGCTGAGGGACTCTTCTGACCATTAGCTCCAGGCTATCTGAAAAGGGGAATCCCCTCACGCAAACCTGCCTGAGCTCTGAGGTCTCCAGGGGAGGTCCTTCTGTTGGTCCCACCTCCCTCCCTGGCATGCTTGGTGGGGAGGCAGGACAGGCCTTCTTGGTGGTTGCGGCTCCCAGGCAATTTTAGAACTCCCTCCCCAGAGAAGCCAGACTGGCTCCCTCCTTGTTGTGCTTCTGCCAGCAGGTGAAGACCTTCTTGTTCCAACAGGCTTTGGGGGACTGACTGCTTTTAATGAAAGGGCTGGTGCCATGCTGCTTTTATTGTAATTACTTGCATGGTTTTAAAAGACTTTATATATGCATAGAGTTTTACTTCTATCAGTGTTCTGCATTCTGATGACTGACTTTTCTATATTTTTAGCTGTTCTTGGTTTTATCTGCAAGCTGTCTTGAGTCCCACCAGGGGAAAAGGTGGAGTATAAAGAAATCTAGAATGATAGTCATAATCACCCTTTCCACCTTCATTGCATGGTTCTTCAGAACGGCATTGAGCACTTCCTCTGCAGCCTGCAGCAGCTCAGGGTTGGAGCCTCTCAGATTATCCAGAACGGAGAGCAGGAAGTTTGTCAGCTGAGACGGGAACAGGTGGTCCTCACAGTGCTGCAAAGAGCAGGGGGAGAGTAAAAGGTAAAATGGTGGGCCGGACCCACCAGGAACCCTCCCTGCTCTGGAAGCGTCCTGGGTTCAACCCCAGCAGCATCTCCAGGTGAGAGGACCAGGGAGTAGCAAATGAAAGATCGCAGGACAGACCACAGTGAGCCTGAGGGACCGCAATGCCCAGCCTGGCATAAAGGCAGCCTCTTTGGGGCCTTCTTTCAGAAGCAAACAGCTCATGGTGGACGCCTTTTCCTTGCCACCCTTTGCTCTCATTTTAAACATCCCATAAAAAACGCATAATTGTTCCCTTCTTAAAAGCCTAGATCTACATCCCCTTGGGAAGGCAGTGAGAGTACGGCTGCTCTGCAGGTATGAGGCTGTGTGAGCAGAGGTGGATTTAGGGGAGCACAGCCGCTGGGTGAAGAGTCTTGGGGGTGCTGCAGGAGAATGAAAGGCAAGAAGTGGTGTGGGGAGCCGAATTTTGGTGTCGCACAGGTCCATGACTGGTGGGAGATGCTGTGTGGTTGTCCACATGGTCAGAAGGACCAAGCAGAACCTTCTTGTTCTGGGCAAATCTTGGCCAGGCTGGAGTATTATTATATCAGAGATCATAGTCCAGAAAATCTGGAGGTGCCTGCCCATCAGCTGCTCCACGTGAACCCCCACCCTGACCCTCACAAGGACAAAACGATGGTTTTGCTGCAGGCAAGTGCCAGGCCCCTCTCCCCACATCACCACCAGGGATCCATGCCATTGGGGTGGGGCTGGCATGGGATTCAGTTGGAGCCCATGCACAGAGGCCCAGGGGTATGGAGCCTGTGGGGGGCACTTGGGACCTCGTGAGGCCATTTCCATTGCTGAGAGTGAGGTGCAGGGCACCTGCAGGGCACCACCTGAACCTGGCTTGTGGCGTTAGGCCCTCCCTCCTCCCATCATGTCCAACATTTTTTGTGGTCTTTAATGCTGGCTTTGCACCCCTGCTGTCACCACCATGACCCACTCTCATGGCTCCACAGGGGGTGGCATGGGTTTGTGTGTCTGTGCCCGGTCCCTGCTCTGCTGTGCAGGGGGCAACGCATCCTGAGAGGCCCCCTGCTGCTTTTGCAGAGGCCCCTGAGAGCTGCTGCCAACACACTTTCTAGGGCTGGGGGAATTGTCTGGGTGACACGCAGAGCTGGATTCTGAAACCAGCTGCCATGGCTGAGCTGTTTGTCGCTCTGTGCGCCAGGGGACTTGTCACCATACCATGGCCATGTGCCAGCTGCTCTCTGGAATCAGAAAAGAAAAGCCATCCTCTTCCTGGGACCTCGAGTACCTCCTCACTGACCACCTCATCCTCTTCTGCTTGCTCTTCTTCAGCGCTGTTGAAGGAACAGAGGGAAAAGGAGGAGACCACTCTGGGCAGCAGCGACTTCAGCATTTGCCAGAAGCTGCATATTGAAGATGCCAGGCAGGCACACCCTTGCAGGGAGGGACTTCCACAATTTAGGGGCCGCCACACAGAACACCCTCTCCCAGGCCAAACCTCCAGCTTCTGCAGGTGGAGGAACTACCAAGAGGGCTCCCTCCACGCAACATCTCGGAAGGAGGCAGCCTTCCAGGTATTTGGGGCCTGAGTCATTTAGTGCCCTAAACACCAATGTAAATGTGGATTGGACCCAAATGATGGCCTTTAAGAAATCAGTCTGACACGGCTGACACCCCTCACCCCCTGCAGGTGCGATGGGCAACTGTGGCCTCTGGCTCACTCACTATCTGGGCACAGCAGCAAAGAATCACAGAATTGTAGCATTGGCAGCAATGCCAAGGGCAATCTAGCCCAGTCCCCTGCAGTTCAGGAAGCACAGCTAAAAAGATGTGGTGGCGGCGGCAGATCCCCCATGTCTTACCTTGCCGACGCAGCAGGACCTCATAGAGGCAACTGACTCCTTGCACCGCAAAGGAACTGATACGCTGCACCGGATCATTGCACAGAGTAATCAGGACAGCTGTCAGATGAGCCAACTTGCAGAATTCCCCTGAGAACTGATTTACAGAAGGGAAGGGAAGGAGCTGCTGGCAAGGCACCCTCCGGGCTTCAAGGTGGTCTGCCTGCTGTTGTGCATGGACTGGGATGCCCACTGCGGCGACCCAAACGCCACAGGACACATGTCTGGAAGCAGCTTGGGCAGGATCAATGCTCAGGAGAAATGCCAGGGGAGTCTGAGTGTGTCTGCTTGAGGGGAGCATTGACCTCCCCCCTCCACAAACCCATGCAGAGTCCAAAGAGGCCTTCATGGATTCTACCAACGCCCTGAGTCATCATCATCATCATCATCTTCACCACCACCACCACCACCATCTTATTATTATTAATTCAAATTATAAACCACCCTTTATCCAAAGATCCCAGGGCAGTGTACAATATTAAGAACTTAATTTACACAGCATAATAAATAATAATAATACAGAGCATAATAAAACACAGCATGATAATAAAATAATCATAATAGCACCCACCCACATGTAACAGGCCATAGATTGCTTAATGGCGAAGGCCTGGATAAAGAGGACATGTAAAGACATCCAATGATGTTGCCAGGTGAGCCTCTCAGGGGGGAGCATTCCACAGTTGGGGAGCCACCACAGAAAAGTCCAGTCCTGGTCGTGCAAGAGAGCTAACTCTCCTGAACGCCCAAAGTGTTGGAAGTTTGTCTGGATGCTACAGCCACCGCTGTGGAAACATCTTCTGCAATTCCCCACTGAAGGGGGGCAGAAGAGTCCTCAGGCCACGCGGGGCTGGAGCAAACAGCCCAGCACCATCCTGGGCCTGTTTTCCTCCCTAGGGAGCCAAGGTTTCCTCTGCCCCTCTCTGCCAGGCGCTGCGATGGGCTCCAGGGGGCACCGTGCCATATGTGGACAAAGGGGGCAATGAGGAGGGGGCTCAGCTGCCCCAGGGCTGTCCCTGCTGGGCTTCTGGCCGGGAGCGTGTGAGGAAGAGAGGCCTATTCTGGGCCCAAGGAGACTTTGCCGATACTCACGTCGGAGTGGAAATTTGTAGCGACGAATTTCAAGAGCTTCATGGCTGTCTCCACAGCATTCTCTCGCACATGGTTGACTTTTGCCTTCATCCAGGGCTCCATGAGCTGGAAGACAAAGGGGAAACTCAGGAAATGTGTCCTGGCTGAAGTCTGGGACTGAAGTTGAGGGTTGCAGACAGCACTTCTCTTCCGTCAGATTTTGCAGAATTAGCAGGACCAATAATTGGGTGTGTGTTTGTTCCTGTTAGCATATTAGCAGTCACCTCTGCATCTTGGAAAACAAATGATTTATGTCACTAAACATGTCTCTGAACACCCCCTGCCCCCCTTCAGAGATCTGCTTGGCATCCTGTGATGTGTGGCCTGAGAGGAGAGAGCCTGAGAACTACGAGAGGTGCCAGAGCTCCTTCCGCTGCCCCCTCTCTAGGTGCACACCCCCAGCATTGGGGCCCAGGGAGGCGGGCAGGTGAGGGGCTCTGGCACCAGCTCCCATGCTGATGAGCACGCAAAGGATCATGCTGCTTGCCTCACCGCCATTGCATTCCTTTGCATTCAGTCATACCTCCATCATGTGCTCCAGCTCACTTGGGCTTCGGTTTTCCAGCAGCAGGGCCTGCAACATCTCTTCAAAGCTGCTGATGGTCTGGAAGTAGAGCCCCTGGAGCAGAAAGAGGCAGCTGCCATTAACCTTGCACAGCCCAACAGAAAAGAGGCATGGGGGCTGTCTCTCTCTGTGTGTGATCTACCTACCTACCTACCCCTTGCTAAGAGTTTGTGGGGTACAAGACATCCTAAATCCCTGGATACTATAACAGAATGAATCAGGCTTGGGGGAGTTAAACTGTTCCAGGCACTGAACCCCTGGATAAAGTGGTTATGTTAACAATACAAGCCAGGCCAAATTGGTCATCGCTTCCTGAGTGTGGGTCATTCAGGAAATAAAGCCCAGAGAGGTAGTTAGCAGGGGACATAAGGCCAGAGTTGTGATGTGCTGACAAAGCCTGTGACAACTGTAGGAAGGAGTCAGAGAGCAGGGCTGATTTCTGTTTTGGATCCAAAGCTATTGCGCCTATTGGAGAAGCAAGACCTCTGGAGCTCAGGTTGTGTACATGGGTAAATGAACCATATATCATAAAGATAGAAGGGGAAGAAATGGAGGCAGTAAGAGATTTTACTTTCTTGGTTGGGTTCCATAATCACTGCAGATGGTGACAGCAGACACGAAATTAAAAGACGCCTGCTTCTTGGGGAAAAAGCAATGATAAACCTAGACAGCATCTTAAAAAGCAGAGACATCACCTTGCCAACAAAGGTCTGTATAGTTAAAGCTATGGTTGTCCCAGTATGTATGTATGTATGTATGTATGTATCGCCGAAAAACTGATACTTTTGTATTATGGTGCTGGAGGAGACTCTTGAGAGTCCCATGGACTGCAAGAAGATCAAACCAATCCATTCTGAAGGAAATCAGCCCTGGAAGGACAGATCCTGAAGCTGAGGCTCCAATACTTTGGCACCTCATGAGAAGATAAGACTCCCTGAAAAAGTCCCTGATGCTGGGAAAGATGGAGGGCACAAGGAGAAGGGGATGACAGAGGACGAGATGGTTGGACAGTGTTCTCGAAGCTACCAGCATGAGTTTGACCAAACTGCGGGAAGCAGTGGAAGACAGGAATGCCTGGCATGCTCTGGTCCATGGGGTCACAAAGAGTCAGACACAACTAAATGACTAAACAACAACAACAAATCATAAAGACTCCATAGACTTAGCTGCGCCTCATTTCCAAAAGGAAACACAAGCCTTGTATAAGCCTCAGGAGCCTGGAGTCTCACACCAGAGAGATAAAAAAGCCTGGCTGACACCCAACCCCCTTGCCACATGGGGTTGGGGCCTGGTCATTATCCCAAGAAGTCATTTCTCTGCCTGGACTAGCCAGAGTAGAGGAGGAAAAGGTAAGGGGCGTCTGGGTTTTGGCTCCTTTCTGCCAGCTCTTTGACTACGGAGGGCTAGATAGCTGGCGCAGGCCTCTCCCCACCCAATAAGCAAACTGCAGCTCCATGCCACCCACAAAGCAGCCATATCGAGACCATTCTGCACAGAGAAGGAGCTTCTCAATTCACTGATGGAGCCTGGAGCAGTTTCGTGTGCTCTGGTGTTGGTGGCGGATGGGTGGGCGTGAGGGTGGAGATGGGGGGGCCAGCATAGCTCCCCATGTTTCCTGTCCTGCACCCATGAGGAGCCCTTGAAATGAAGATTGATCCAAATGACAAGTTCTAAAATGTCAGCCAAGATGCTTCCAGGGCCGCATCCAGAGGGTGCTGTCAGAGGGCCCCGTTCCTGTGTGGGGAGAGATCTGCTCCTTCAGCACAAGCACTTTCATCCATTTGGCTGGTGGCCACTGCCAGACAACTACTGACAAGTTTTAAACAGTAAAATGCAGCTAAAAGCAATTGGTACAAAGAGAAAACAAGCCGACCAGCACAAAAACATCACAAAACCACCCCAAGCCAGCACAAGGTCAAAACCCACCAGGGTCAAAAGCCAGGCAGCTCAAGGAGCTGCAATTCCAGCCCAAGAGGCCAGGCAAGGCAGAGCCTGGGGGTCGCACCCCATAAGCACCTGGGGCATGACTGCCAGAAGAGCACCATGCTCAGCCCTGGGAATGCAATGGCAGCAGCCAATGGGAAGTGGAGGCATGCAAACAGACATGCATAAATTTGCATGCACAGTTGGTTGGGATTTGCCAGATCTCTCATCTGCTCATTGTAAATTCCAGGGAAGTTCTCATCCGGAAACTATGTTGCAATGCAAGTGAGATGGCAAAGGGAAGGGCTCACTTTGACACTGGCTGCCTGCTCATCTGCCGCAATTTGCCCTTCCAGGAGCTCCAAGGGGGCCAAGCAAAACATGCTTTGGAAGGAAGCACAGAGGAGGCTGGTCTTCTTCTCTGCCTCAAGGGGAGGCTTCAGTTTGCTGAGGAAAAAGAAACACACCTGAGATTAATCTGCGGCAGCAAATGGTGAAATGATGGTTGTGCTCAAGTCGATTGAGTCACATCCTTCGATTCACATCCACATCAGTCCGACAAAGGCACCTTGGGGCTCCTAAGCACCCTGCAGCTGCAGTCAAGGATGGTAGCAAGGGAGGGAACCCCTCAGCTCTGAGGACACGTGCCTGGCATGTAGAAGGCTTGATCTCCAGCATCTTCCCTCAGAGGTTGCCAGGGGCCCCTCCCCTCTGCCTGAGCCCATGCAGAAGCTGCTTGGGCTACTGTCTGGGCCAGTCACACAGGCAGGTTCACCGGTCTCTGAGGAGGGGCCCACTCAACACATCCCCCCTTCCACTCTCAGTCAGGGGAGCAGCTCTGAATTTTAACACCCCCCCCAGCATCGTTCTGCCCCTACCTGAGTTGTGTCACGATGTACATGGCGTCTTGGCGCACGGTGTCCGTCAGGGCATGGATGGGCTCTCTCTCAATCAGCACCTGCCAGTCATTGCAGGGACACAGTGTGAGTGGCATCCCTGAGCATGGCAGGCACCCTGGCAGGCAGACCCAGAACTGCTCTGCCACCTCTTGTCACTTCTGTCTTCTCTTTTCCAGGCTAAACACACCCAACTCCCTCAACCGTTATTCATAAGGTTTGGTTTCCTGACCCTTGATCATCTTGGTCACCCTCCCCTGAACATGTTATAGCTTGTCAATATCCTTCCTGAGTTGTGGCACCCAGGTGTGGACCGGGGACTCCTGGTGGGGTCTTACCATGGCAGAACAGAGTAGCACCGTGACTTCTCTTGATCACTTGCAACAAACAACCTGTGAGCTGGACAGAGCTGGCCCAAATCAGCCCAGTGAACTTTATGGGTTTGGGTTGTGTCCTACCCCAAATTGTCTCTGGATCAGTGGCCAGGCACTGGGCAGAGACTTGGTGAGGACCCACCACTGCGATGATCAGGGAGGATGCTTCCTCAGACCACCAGCTTATAGGTGTAGCAAGTCTAGAGAAGCAACCAGATTAGTCTGTTCACTTACTACAGGTTTCTGGGTACGGAGTGTGCAGACTTACTATCAGGCATTCCACAAGGGGGGATTTCATGTACACTCGAAGGCTGTGTGCTTTTCCTGTTGCAGAAACGGCCTCAAGGAACATCAGCACCGCAATCAAAAAGGTTTTCTTCAGGCTTATGGTCTAAACCCAAACCCAGAGCAAAAAACAGACACTCATTATCAAACAATGCTGAACCCTTATGTAAGCCTCTTTTGTAGGCAAGATATTCTCTAGCAGGGGTGGCCAGCTCCCAAGAGGCTGTGATCTACTTTCTGAATTAAAATCTGGCAGGGATCTACCCCCATTTTGGGGGTGGGTGGGTGGTTCAGCTCATAGTTGTTGAGCTTCTGTGGGGGGAGCTAGTGATCTACCAGTAGATTACGATCTACCTGTTGGATGTGCCTGTTCTATAGAATAAGTGCACAGTTTGCAAAGTTCAAACAACCAATTAAGCTATTTAAACAACTTTTGATCAGGTAAAAAGTTCTCCCCCCTTTTAACCAGGGAACAGATATTTTAATGGAGCATTTAATACAACTTCTTTTGAAGAAGTGCAAATAGCAAGCACCATTTCAAGAGAGGCCTTCATTGTCGGTTCTTTGGCATGTATGTCTGCTATTATTTGGATACCAGTTGAAAGCACATTAAAACCTGCTCAAGTGTTTGGGTCATAAATTGGCTCTGGGATTCAACTATTCTCTTGTTATGTTGGTTTGTTATGCTGCTTCTCATGCAATTTTTAGAGGTGTAATTGCTGGCTTTGGATGTACTTTGGATGTTGTGCCCCGTGCCAGGCTCCTTGAGAAGGAAGAGCAAGATATAAATGAATAAAGTCTCTTTTAAGGTGATGCCTTTTGTAGCATACACATTGCTATCTGGCATCAGGATTTCCAATTCATGTAGTTAACCAGGTAATATTAACTATTGTCTGAAAGCCCTAAAAGACCTGTTGAAATAAAGGGAACAAGAAAATACGTTCTTCATTTGAAAAGATCCAGTGCGAGTAATGTAGAGGCCATGTTTGTGGCTGATGCAGCCAGTTATTTGTGGCAGTGAAAATCAAACGAGGAGCTGCTCAGAATTTGGGGGAAAGTGCCCAGGTTGAACTGGTGAATGAACAAAAGGGGAGGCAATGAGGTGCAGCTTCAATGTCTCACCAGAATAATGTCTGGCACCACAGCTGCTGAGCATGGAGCCAGTGTTTCCTTTGAGCTTTCCCTAGCCAGCAGTCAGCTCAATCCCTATTGATGTATTACTACTACTACTACTACAATTTATATACCACCCTTTATCAAAAGGTCCCAGGGTGGTGTACAACATTAAAAACACATTTTTTGCTTCAATGGGCATTATGTTACACTTCCTTGCACTGAACCTGTTTTTGCCATTTTGTTGGCAGAGATCCTTCTGCAGCTCTGCAGTTTGCTAGTGACCTGACGGGGACTTGATCACTGTCACTGATGCTATGGCAACTACGAGTTCTGACTCCAAAGGTATTTAACTGGTGGCAGCTGCCCTGGAGGTTGATCTGTTTTCCAGACCCAGTTCAAGATGCTGGTTTCTACCCACAGATCCCTCAAGGTCAGGGGACCCTCTTATTTCTGCCCATGCCTCCCCCCCCCATGCCACAGCCTTCTCCTGAGATTTAAGCTCCACTAAGGAGGCCCTGCAACAAGTGTCACCTGGTTTGCATTCCAGTCTGGCCTCCATGCTGCCAGATTCCCCAAGCTCTGGCATCTCCATGAACCTGGTTCTCTTCCACCCTTCTGGAAGCAGACCCAGACCTGACCTTGCTGTTGAGATTAAAGTCTGCATATCTCTGTGCAGCTGTTTATTGTTTGATTTTGCTCTTACTGGATTTTTGGTTTTAGGAACTTAAAAAGCTGCCTTATATATGCAGAGTCAGACTGATCAATATTATGAACCTTACCAGTAAGGAGTTATGAGCTGGTTGCTCCAAGCTCAGAACATGTAGTTGAAACAAGTCACCCTAGTGTGTCTGCACAAATAATTTAGAAACATTCACTACTCTGGAACCTAAGTTGTACTGCCTGTGTTTTCTAAATGCTGTGTGGAAAAGCACATGAACCTGACCTTTGAAAAGTTTGTAAAAATATCCCTTTTAACCTACTAAACATGTGGTCTCTTACTATGCTAAGGGAAGAGAGGAGCAATATAGAAGAGGCTATTTTAAAGGTCTAAGAGCCTATACTTCCACACATTACTTTTTTGCATATGTTGTGATTTTAAATTTCTGCTGGTTTTCTCTCACCAAAGAGTACTTGCTCCAAAACTTGATATTGGCTTCCAAGGCACTCTTTTTTATATACCTATATAAATCTCATTTAAGCAGAGGTTGGATGGTCATCTCTCACTTCCGGAGTCGGCGCCATCGGCAATGGCGGATTCCCTCTAACTCGGAGGGAGTTAGCTCTACGGAAATCGGGTCTTGCTGCTGCGGCGAAGCGGGGACCCTTCAAAAAACCACAGGCGGGTGAAGCCTGTGACCATGGGACTCGGCGGGCACCTTCAGCGCCCCCCCAATTTGCAAAGGAACCCAGTTACGGGCTTTGGAGCGAAACGGGGTGAGTGGCGCGGTGCTGAGAGTCAATTGCTTCTTCCGTGGAGTGAAGCCGCACAGCTGTTGTCGGAGAGCGCTGACTTTTTTCCTGTGACAATTCGGCCAGCAAAACAACTACCGTGAGTAGGTTGAATTTAAAGATTTGAAAATAAGGGAAGAAAAAGCACTAATTTGGTACCGAAAACGGGAAGGTGTAAACAGGAAGTCCGCCTTCCGTTTCTTGTAAACAGATCAAAGCAAAGACTATTTAAACTAAGACCTGGAAAATCGCTTTAAAAGGACTTAAATCCTAACATCAAGACAAAAGATCTCCCTCCCTCCCTGAATTGCAGGAGAGGGGAGGGAAGAGGGAGAAGTATTTTTGCCTGCAAAAAGAGAGGAAAAAGAAACAAAGACCACCGCTTAATGCCTGGGAACGGGCTGTCAAGTGCTAATAAGATTGCTGTACTGTGTTTATGGACATTGTAACCTTTTGACAGTTAACTCTGCAAGAGAGATACTTTTGATTCTGACTGGCTTCTCTGGACTTTAAGGAACTGTAAAGTAACTGAAATTGAAATTGAAACGGTTGTTTACTTTGTTAAATGGGGGATTTGGAAAAGTTACTTTAATGCAACAAGAATTGACTGTTACTGTGTCCCCCTAGAGGAACTTTGTAATTGTTACAACTGGCCAGGGAATTTTCCACTTCAAATTGGCCAGGGGAATTTTCCATAGCAAAACAAACTCCGGCCGTGGGACTGACCTTGAGCTTTAGATAAAGTGTTATGGCAAACTTGCCTCAGGAAAAAACAACAAGATCTGGGAAAATTCGGCAGCAGCGAAGAGCATCAGCATTTGGCCCTTCTGCACCATCAGGGGCAGCACCTGTTCAAGTTGATCCAAAAGGAATGGCATCTGAAGATGTTTTAGCTGTGGCATTAGGCAAAATTAATGAATCTCTGGGAAAACTGAGTAAACAAGTAGCTGAAGCATCAACTATAATTGATCAGAATACTACAAGCATCAATAATTTGGGACAGAAAGTGAATTCTAACACAGAATCTATTGAGAAATTGCTGCAGGAAACTGCTTTGACCTGAAAGACAGCTGAAGAAGCAAAGGAAAAAGCACTGGCCGTAGAGGAAAAGATACCACCGATATGTAGGCAACTTGAGGACCACAGGTCAATGTTATCTATGATTGAACTGAAGGAAAGACAGACAAATTTAAGGATCAGGGCGGTACCTGAACTTGAGAAAGATAACCTAAGTGACTTTCTTATGCATGAATTTGCAGACTTCTGGAACAGATTTAGAGAAGCAAGATATCAAGATAGTAAGTGCTTTCAGGCTCGGAAGAGGGGGGAGAAAGAACAGGGTGAGAGACTGTTTGATTACCCTCCGAACAAAAGAGGAGAGAGACAAAATATTGAGTCTGCATTTTCAGAAGACCTTGGAAATACATCAATCAAGAGTGGAGATATTCAAAGACATTCCGAAATACCTTCTGGATCTTAGGTCTAACTATGGAGACCTGGGGACCCTGTTGAGAAGTAATAGAATTGTTTTCAGGTGGGAATTCCCTCAAGGCCTATCTTTTACTTTCAAAGGAAGAAAGTTAAAAATAAGATCAGTGGAAGATAAAGAAAGATTTTTGAAAGATCACGGAGAAGATTTGCAGAAAGAATCTGAAGAAGAGCTAAGAGCACTAAAACCAGGAATATTAGACATATCATCACTATCCTTTGGATTGGACAACTTAGAGAAAGTGATACCACCGACAGAACAAGAACAATTGCTGGGTGCAGTTGGAGGAAAAACAAAGTAACCACGCCATGGCTCTGCAACTATTAAGCTGGAATATTAATGGTTTTAACTCCCCGGAGAAGAGGAAAAAAGTCTTTCATTTATTGAAAAAGGAACAATTGGACTTGATTTGTCTACAGGAAACACATGTGATAAGGCTGCATAGGAAAGTATTGATCAATAAAAGATTGGGTCAAGAGTTTATTTCATCGGATAAGGTAAAAAAAAGAGGTGTAGTGATTTATGCAAAAGAGAGCCTATCACCGAAATTTATGCTTAAAGATGACCAAGGAAGATTTGTGGCAATTGAAATTCAAGCACAAGGAGAGAAATTTCTGATAGTAGGAGTTTATGCACCAAATGAGGGGAAATCGGAATTTTTTAAAAAGTTGCATGAGACATTGCTGGACTATATGGATTATAACATCATCATGATGGGAGATATGAATGGAGTGGTATCCACAAATATGGACAAGGCACAGAGACAGGTAGTTACTAAGGATGGCAGACTACCAAAAACCTTTTTTGAGATGACTGACAATATGGACTTAATTGACATCTGGAGAACAAAGAATCCCTTGGGTAGAGAGGGAACTTTCTTCTCTGAAGCCAAAATGACATGGACAAGAATTGACCAAATCTGGATAACTAGAGGACTGGCTCCTAAGACTCGGAAAGCGGAAATTTGCCCTAAAACTTGCTCCGACCATAATGATGTGAAAATGGAGATGAAACTAACACCAACTGGTTCCTTCAGATGGAGGATGAATGACACCCTGTTTAGAGATGAAGAGGTTACTAAGAAGGCCCAAAAAACCTTGAGAGACTATTTTGAGATAAATATGAACACTACCATTGAAAAAAGAGTAATCTGGGACGCAAGCAAAGCAGTTATGAGGGGGTTTCTAATTCAACAGAATGCAATAAAGAAGAGAACTCAAAATGAGAAAAAAGACAAAATTTTGGAAAAAATAAAAGGGTGAGAAGAAACTGAGAGCGAAACCAAAGTCACAAGAGATTCTGAGAGAAATAAAGTTATATCAAGTTCTATATATGAATCAGGAAATAGAATGGAAAATTAAACAGATGAGACAAAGGACATTTGAATCAGCCAATAAATGTGGAAAACTGTTAGCTTGGCAAATGAAAAAAAGACAAAAACTTAACACCATTACTAACTTGGAAGTGGAAGGAAAGAATATTCAGAATCCAGTGGAAATTAGAAAATGTTTCCAGAGGTACTTTAAACAGTTATATACACAAGGGCCACAGAAAGAGTTCGATATAGACCAATTCTTAAAAACAAATGGACTACAAAAAATCTCTCAAGAAAATAAGTTAATGTTGAACTATAAAATCACAGAACAGGAGGTGGAAGGTGCCATCCAGAATATGCAGTTGGGCAAATCTCCAGGGCCGGATGGCTTAACCTCAAAATACTATAGATCTCTGAAAGATTGGATAATTCAACAACTAAAGGAGGTTTGTAATGAAATTTTGGAGGGGGAAAAAGCGCCAGTCGTGGAAGGAAGCTTATATTACACTTATACCGAAAACTGAGTCTGAAAAGACACAACTTAAGAACTACCGCCCCATATCCCTGCTTAACGTGGATTACAAAATTTTTGCAGACATTTTGGCTAAAAGACTAAAAAAAGTATTAGTGGAGGAGATACATAAAGACCAAGCTGGCTTTCTCCCGGGCAGGCACTTGTCTGACAACACGAGAAATAGAATTAATATTTTGGAAAAACTGCAAGTGAATATTAATACTAAAGCAGTCTTAATATTTGTAGATGCGGAGAAAGCTTTCGACAATATTTATTGGAGTTTTATGAAGAAAAATCTTCAGGGGGTGGGGGTTGGTCAAGGTTTCGAAAACGGTATAGGTGCAATTTACTCAGAACAAAAGGCCAAACTAATTGTTAACAATGTGGTGACAGAGGAATTTAAGATATAGAAAGGGACACGACAAGGCTGCCCAATTTCCCCATTGCTCTTTATTTCGGTCCTGGAGGTTTTGCTAAATATGATCAGAAGGGACCGTCTGATTAAAGGTATACAGGTCGGAGCCAAACAGTACAAATTGAAAGCTTTTGTAGATGACTTAGTACTGACGTTACTGGAGCCAGAATCTAGTACTAAAAGAGTATTAGAATTGATTCAAGAATTTGGTCATGTGGCAGGATTTAAGTTAAACAAGTTAAAAACTAAGGTTCTTGAGAAAAACTTAACACCGATTGAGAAAGAGAGGTTTCAGAAGGAGACAGGTTCAACATTGGTTAAGAAAGTAAAATACTTGGGGGTTAACATGACCGCTAAGAACTTAAATTTATTTAAAGACAATTACAAGAAATGTTGGTCAGAAGTGAAAAAGGATCTAGCAATATGGTCAAATTTGAAGCTTTCCTTGTTAGGTCGAATTGCTGTTATAAAGATGAATGTATTGCCAAGAATGTTATTTTTGTTTCAATCATTGCAAATTTTGGACAAAATGGACTGTTTCAAGAAGTGGCAGAGAGATATTTCTAGATTTGTCTGGCAGGGCAAGAAGCCCAGAATAAAATTTAAAATATTAACTGATGTAAAAGAAAGAGGTGGATTTGCCCTGCCAGACCTTAAACTCTATTATGAATCAGCAGCATTCTGCTGGTTGAAAGAATGGCTGCTTCTTGAGAACACAGACATTTTGGATTTAGAAGGTTTTAATAACGTTTTTGGGTGGCATGCATATTTGTGGTATGACAAGGTTAAAGCACACAAAGCATTTAAAAACCATATTGTCAGGAAAGCATTGTTTAATGTCTGGATAAGATATAAGGACCTACTTGAAAATAAAACCCCAAGGTGGTTGTCACCGATGGAAGCAAAGGCCCAGAAAAAGCTCAATATGGAGGCCAAATGGCCGAAATATTGGGAAATTCTGGAACAAGAAGGAGACAAATTGAAATTGCAGATTTTTGAGAAACTAAAAGATAAAGTGCGAGATTGGCTTCATTATTATCAAATAAGGGAGGCTTACAATTTGGACAAAAAAATTGGCTTCCAGGTGGAAAAATCAAAATTAGAAACAGAACTGTTAGAACCTAAAACTAAGATTTTGTCAAGGATGTATAACTTGCTGTTGAAATGGAATACTCAGGATGAAACGGTTAAATCTGCTATGATTAAATGGGCACAAGATGTTGGACATAACATTATGTGTCAGCGCTGCCCAAGGTCCCAGCTCACACAAGACCAACGCTGCTCCTTGCCCAAGTTTAAAAGTCTTTATTGAAGTTCAGTCTCATTTCTAGACGCGCAGCGTGCAACGCTACATCTGTCCGTCAGACCGTAGAACTCCCATCTGAATCTCCTCCCCCCTGACACCAGCTTACGATTCTAGCCTTACTCCACCTTTTCCTCTGTTCCTTCTTTCTCTGGGTCCTTCTGCTAGTCGGAGTCTCAGCCCTCCGAGATTCTTCTGACGCTGATTCTCCCGACTCCTCCCCCCCCTCTTTCGGGCTTTAGGACCTGGCTCCCAATCCGGGTTTTCTGCTGTCCCGCGCTCCTCCACATTTGAACTTGGCGCGCGCGCCCAGCCTCCCACTTTCCTTCTGACCGTTACACTTGTGTCACTGCTCCCCCTTTCGGGGAGGCTAGCTGGACCTGGCCTTCCCTCCGTCTCCCCACTCCCCGATGGAGGAGAAGCTGGTCCTGACTCACGTGACTCTTCCCCCCCACTGTGCTCTGGTGGGGGAACTGGCCCTACAGCTCCGCTACTCCCTTGGGACTCCCCTCTGGTTCCTTGTTTATGGATCGTCCCCTCTGGGATTCGCCTCGCCCTTACCATAGGCGCCCCCTCCTGGGAATCTTCAGATTCGCTGGAGAAGCTCATGGAATCTCTCGGTCCACTGTCATATTCCCCTACGCTCCCCTCTGATTCCTCTCCTCCGCTCTCTATTTGCTCTCTCCCCTGCTCTTCTGCTCCTGAGCCTCTGACATTATGTTTGCTGACTGGGAACAGTTGTGGACCACCGGTATGAAATTTACGGCATGTAATGCCTTAAGAGAGAATATTATGAAAATGATATATAGGTGGTACATGACACCAGTCAAGCTTGCAAAAATCTATCATTTGCCCAATAATAAATGTTGGAAATGTAAAGAAACTGAAGGTACATTCTTTCACCTTTGGTGGACGTGCCCAAAGATTAAGGCTTTCTGGGAAATGATCTATAATGAAATGAAAAAGGTATTTAAATATACCTTCTTGAAGAAACCAGAGGCCTTTCTCCTGGGCATGGTCGCCCAATTGGTGTTAAAGAAGGATAGAACTTTTTTTTATGTACGCCACAACAGCAGCAAGAATACTTATTGCAAAGTATTGGAAGACACAAGATTTACCCACTCTGGAAGAATGGCAGATGAAAGTGATGGACTATATGGAATTGGCGGAAATGACTGGCAGAATCCGAGACCAGGGAGAAGAGTCGGTGGAAGAAGATTGGAAGAAATTTAAGGACTATTTACAGAAACACTGCAAAATTAATGAATGTTAAAATGATGTCGGAATGAAATGAAGCGGTTTTAGCAACAATGTTAAAAAGGAGTATGTAAAAATGATTTGTTAATAGATGAAAATATAAGGTTATAATATGTTAAGATAAAGAACTAAGATAAAAACAAAGAGGGAAAGGATTTGCTGAATTAACCATTCGAAATGGAATACAAAAAAGGGAGGTGTGGGGAGGTCAGAGAAACAAGTGAATGAAAGGCATGACATTGAAAGATGGACTTATTTTTTATTGCTTTTTCTTTTTTCTTTTTTCTCTACTCTGTATTTTGTATTTTGTATTATTTGTTTTCTTTCTTTATTTTCTTATTATCTTTGTAATCTTTTTTTGAAACTTGAATAAAATATCATTAAAAAAAAAAAAGGATGGTCATCTCTCAGGGACATGTTTGTTGAGATTCCTGCATAGCAGCGGGTGGACTAGAGGACCCTTAGGATCCCTTCCAACTCTACAATTCTATTATTCTAATTGGTATAGAAAAGTTATGAAATAAAATAAATCCCACCCTTCCCATGTCACAAAACACATCATTGATATAGAATTAAAAACCATAACCTGAAAACAATTAAAACATACGAAATACAGCGATTTGTTGATACACATGGTGCATAACACCATTCTCTTTATCGTAAAGGCAAAAATGGCCACAATACCATTGGGCTGGTGGTGCAATACTCAATCAATTTGGACAGAATCAGGTCCACTCTCGGGAGAACTTCATCTTTGATCCCCAGGGCCACCTGCCCATAGCAGAGCAGAAGGGTGTTCCACTTGAAGTCCTGGGGGTGGGGGAGACAGTCAGTGTTGCCAGGATCCTGTCCAGCATTACAGGGAAGCCAAAGTCAATGGGATTACCCTCCTTCTATCATTCCCCCAAAGGTCCTTCCCTTCACTCAAGCAGCAGAGAGTTTGACTTTCTTTTTTGAGAAGACAAGATCCCTGGAATCCCTGCAGACAGAGGTGGCTCCTTAGTGCCCGCCTAGTGGAGAACAAGGTCAGAGGCCTCCCTGGTGAGACTGTGGAAAGTTCTGCAGCAGCCTCTCTGACTGCAGGCGGAGGTGGGGGTGGAGAATGACATGAATCAGCACAGTGCTGAATTCAGGGTGGTGAGGGCAGTTGCCTTGCGTGTCTAATGCATCCTGCAGGCACTCTGGGAAAAGCCAAAGATCTTGCCTTCTGTCCAGCCTTGGGCCCATGATGAGCCAGAGGTCACCAGGAGGGACTACGCAAAGCCTCCATTACAGGACTTGCCACACTTGCTTAAGGCAGCCTCATATGTTCTGGAGTCATTGCGACACTCCAAACAGAGTGGAGCAGAGCAAGGAGTTTGAGAAGCCACAGCCAGCAGCAAGGAGGACCCAATGGCAATCAAGCACTTTTGCCCCATGCAACTAATGGGAGACAATGCAGAAGTCGCCTCACCCTCCCTGAGAACCAGTGAGAACACCAGACTTCGGCTGTGTCACGAGCAGGAGGCTCGTACTGTAACCGGTAGGCTAGTCTTTGCAGAAGTACAACATAGCCATGTCCAAGAGAAACTCATAACTTCCATATTTATACTTGGGAATAAAAATTGTCTAATTTCAACAAAATATTTTGTTGTTGAAGAATATAAAAAGGAGAGGAAAATACAATACCATGAGCATCTCCCCTCCCCGTTGCCCTGGCAATGTACTACTTTTCTGAAATAATACCTGGCTGCTGCTTTCTGTAGATGTTTCATGGGTGGAATAAGCCTTGCTGAAGTTCTCCAAGGCTTTGAAAACCTCATCAAGGTGGCGAGACGCAGCCAAGCCAACTGCAGAAGCAATGCCCTGAAGGAGGAGGAACCAGCCAAAGGAAACAGGGTGAGGAGGGAGCAGGGTGTGTGCGCACATGGCCCCATCTCTGCACAAGTAGATGAGCCAGACCAGACCATGTTTGTCCTGAGTTACACAAAATTCTTCCCTGGGCAGAGGAGCCAGGCAATGGGATTCTCTGAAAGGTTTCAGAAACAGATGATTACAAATGCAAACATTTTAGGCACTTCAGCAGATCAGCACACTTGGACGGCAAAGGGCTGCACACGACATAAACAACACGCTAAAGATCTCTGCTAAATCCACTAGCCTTTTAGGATACAATTCTCAGGCAAGTCTCTCAAGGTGACCAAGAGACTGATGGCACTCCAAGGACTAACCCAAAATGTATTGTGACATCAGCATTCATGGATCAGAGGCCACCTAGTCAGAGACATGGAACAGCCACCTAAGTGGGCAAGGAGACCGCTTCTGAGGTTGCAGGGTTTGAACTCTATCCAGGTGGCTCTCCACCTGCTCACTGACTGCTCACTTGGTGCACCTGGCAATGAAACTCTGGCCCACAAGATAAAGTATTAGCCTTTCAGATGCCATAGGATTCTTGACTGTTGCAACAGAGCAAACCAACAAATCCAGCTCTTGTTCCTAGTCAGTCACCACCAGTTCAGACTCCATGATTAGACTTCTTTGCCCCAATATACATCGCTTGATACTTGCTTATGTTGAAATGCACCTGCCGTTTTGCTGCCATTTCACTCATTTCACAAACTCTTTCTACAGCTTCTTACAATCCTGTGGGTTTTTTAAAAAAAATCACGCTAAATAACATAGTATCATTGTTCATCACCAAATTTGGCCACCTCACTGCTCATCCCCAACTCTAGATCTTTCATGAACAAGTTAAAAAGCAGAGATCTCTCCTTTCTTGTAACTTGAGTCCATTGCCATAGCCCTACCCTCCAGAGCAGGAGAAAACAAGCTTGCTCCACCTACTTCCTTCCAATGGGAGAACTGCCTCTGCTTCCTGTTTCTTAACCAGTTATTGATCCACAAGGGGACCTTTATCCCATGACTATTGAGCTTACTCAGGGGTTTCTGGGATGCGGCATTTTATCAAAAGCTCTTTGAAAGCCCAATTACACAATGTCAACTGAATCACCCCTATCTGTATGCTTGTTACAACACTCTCAAGGTTTTGTAAACTGTTTGAAGGTTTTCTTACAATCAAGTTGTATAAGAATTGTGTGGGACGGAAATATACAAATAAAAGAATGCTAAAAGGTTAATGAGACAGGACCTAACCTTGCAGAAGCCATGCTGGTTCTGTTTCAACCAGGCTTGTCCTATCTGTTTCATAATTCCACATTTCATAATGCTTTCCACCAGTTTTCCCAGGGCAGACATTCATCTAACTGGCCTGTCATTTCCCAGATCTCTTCTGGGCCCCTTTTTGAAAACTGGTGATCCATCAGCTACTTTCCAGCTTGACTGCTGCATTTCCCATTGCCTTGCCCTTCAGAGAACTCCCTTCTGCTGGTCCTGTGGACAAGGAGGAGGCTGGAAACCTCTCACCTTTTGCTTTCCTCTTGGATTACTGAGCTGTGCCAATGGCCCAGCATCAGCCTTGGGCCCCCAGGGATGTGTCCAGACCCTTGTGATCATGTCAGATTGGGCAGGAAATCAGGTGACAGATGTCTCAAGGGAGCCAACTCAAAGGCATTTCTTCCCTCCCACACTCAGAGCCACTTTTCTCCGGGACAAGCAAAGCTCAAATTCTTTCACCTGGTTAATGAAATGCCCTGAGGATGGGTGCTCCTCTTTCTTCTCTGGGCCTCCCCACCTGCATTTCCCACGCCAGCCCAGCCCCCTATTCCCTGCCTCAGAAAGTGCAACACTTCACAGGCTGTTCTCCTTCTCCTGACCCACACTTCGCCCTAAGGTCCAAGCTGGGCCATCAAGGACAGCAGGAGGATGTGGGGCTTGTCTACAAATGCAGTGATGGAGCCCCTTTCCTGGGAGGAGAGCAGCTGCCTTGCCTCACCGTGGCTTCCCAAGGTCCTCTGTGGTGCAAGGCTAGGAGATGGCTGAGCTGCTCCTGGACTAACTGAGAGTCATCTGAGACACGCAGGATGGCCCCATAATACTGATAGAGAAACACCTGTTGGAAGAAGAGGAAGAAAACAAACACCCACAAGATCACAGGGAGAACCTGGAGTGTGTGTGTGTATGGGTGGGTGTGGGTGTGGGTGTGAGGGTGTGGGTGTGGTTGACTGAGATTTCTTTTCCAAAGCATGTTACAATAGTGTTGTGAGGAGGAGGGTATGGCTTTGGGTGGCTCCTAGCCAGGATGGCTCTGCTCTGCCTCTACAGTTGGAGGCAGCAATGCTTCTGAATCCCAGTTGCTGGAAACCGCAGGAGGGGAGAGGGCTCTTGTGTCAAATCTTGCTTGCAGGTTTCCCTTTGTGGTTGGGTTAGGGGTTCAGGGGCAGCATTTTACAGCTGTAGGGAACTGAACTAATGGAGAAAAGAAACATGACTGGATCACATGAAAACTCCATGAGAAACTTCTTCTGGAAAGCTGACCGGATTGCTAGGACCCCACTGACCCCAGGGGTGGCCAGAGCCCCAGGCCCCCCACAAGCAGAGCAGTTCATGGGGCTTCCTTCTTCCACAAACCTTCTCCGGGCTTTGGTCATTCTGGGTCTGCTGCATTCTCATCAACTCACGGCTGAGCTCTGCACAGCAGGCCTTGTCCGTGACGTCAATCAGGAGCCGCTCCACAAACTGCAGGACACAAAAGGGAGAAACAGACTGAAGGGCAACAGCTGGCTCTTCCCAAGGCCCTCCACTGCAATGCCAAATGCTTTGGAGTGCCTTCAAGATTGCTCAAATATATCCCTTGATTTTGTTTTAAAAACCTGACTGGTGCCTGAGGGTCCCCACTGTGGTGCCAGCAGCAGAGAAAGGCTGTTTGAACTTAGCCAGCAAATTTAATGTACTTTAATATCACCCACAAGTTAGAAGAAGCCCCTCTGTGACATAGGTGCACCAGTTTCCTCCTGCCTCATGACTGGTTGGCTCTGCTTAGGTCACCTGAATAAATGCCCACCCCCCTGCCCTTGAGGAAGAAGAGCTCTCACCTTACCTCCACCAGCTTTCGCTCCCACACATCAGTCTTGTAGGCGTCACTCTCTGTAAAGGCTGCATAGGAAAGGCAGGCAGTGGATCAGGGCCACTGAGTTTCATGAGCATCATAAAGCGCTTCAGACATTAAGTCTGTGGAGCAAGCAAGGATTGGCCCTTTTGGCCTATGCAATGCTAAATCTGATGGTGTGGGCTTCAAATGCATATCATAGGTCCTTGCATTTGAAGCCCATGCCATTATAGGCTGCAATCCTAACCCCACTTTCCTAGGATTAAGCTCCACTGAATACAGTAGGACTTACTTCTGAGTAGACATGGTGGTAATGACAGTGTTAGACTGTGCACCAAAATAAACACAAGCTTATCAGCAGCACTCAAACTGTGTGTGTCCAGAAGAGCTTTGCTAGGCATTTCCCCAGAGCTCATTTGCAGGCTTCAGCAACAGCCACGGGCAGTTCATTAGCAGTTCTCCAAATCTGTGAGGCAACTTTTGTTCATGGGAGGGGCAGGAGAGGCATAAGGGGAACAATGAGGGACCTTGAGGGATAGACAGGCAGCGTCCGCTGTGCAGGGTCTCTCTTAGAACACACTGTCTGGGTATTTGCCCCCATCTGCCCCAGTATAGTAAGGGGTGGTGGCCAATTTCTGTGATGGGCAGCTAGCAATGCTGGTCCTGTGCAGGGACCTCTCAGGGACCTGCTGATGGAAGCTGGCTGCTGCCTCTGGCTCATTTGGCTGAGCAGGCCTAGTTTTCTCAAGGTGACCCCTATCCCAAACACACCAGAGAACTTTGGATCAGAACCAGCTCTGTTCTGAAGACACAGAGGCAGAGTGGAATGGAGTACTGGGAAGGATGAGGCTTTTGTACCTTTGTTTGCCAGTTTCCCCAGAACACAGAGGATGCTACGGTATGGGAGCAGCCGCCCTTGGAAGCCGTCCAGGAGCTTGCTCAGCACTTCTACTGGGAAGTGGTTCCAGAGGGCCACCAGGATGTCACCAGCTGCATCCTGGTACAGGTCCCGAAGATCCTGCAGAAGCAAAGGGGATATAAATGTCAGGTGGGCAGCTGAGGCCACTTGCCCATTTCTGCTCTGTGGGGAGTGGGGGGCACTGCAGCTGAAGGGACCTTTCACTCAGCCCCCCCCCACCCGCTGTATTTCTAACAGGCGCGGACAAAGCTGTTGGTCAGGGTAATATGGTGAAAGGTTATTTTCCAGAAATTATCATCACAGGCCATTAAAAGACAAGAAGCAGCTCCTTCAGTTTAACCTGGAAACATGTTGGCAGGGGGGTTGTGGAAGATCCCTGGAACATGGTCCAGCTAACTGGTTGTGGTGAAAACATGGGCGGCTGCATTTCAAGGCACCTGAGATTCCCAGAGCACCTGCAAGGGCAGACACATGTGGAGCTCATTGCAGAAATCTCATCTGGACCACTGCAGGACCCAGAGTAACTGATAACCGAGTCTAAGAACTGTAATGGATGTTATCTTTGTGCTATGTATGGATATTTCTTTTGGATTTGTTGATTTGTTTTTTTTTCTTTTGGGTTTTTTTTTTAAGAGAAACTCAATAAAAAGAAATTAAAAAAAAAAGATAACTGAGTCTGTGTATAAGAGCAAAGTGGTCAAAGGCACTTCTGGCTACTGCTGCCTCCTGGCCACACAGAGGCCAGGCGGTGCCCAGGGCTCCTCCCTGGTGAACCTGCGGGTTGTGCAGGACTCCTCACTAGACTCCTCTGTCAACATTTGTGTGGGGTGGGGCTGGTTGCTCCTAAAGAGGACCTCCCTGGACCCCAAGGTGCTTGACAATTACCACCCTGCCACAAATACCCCTTTGGGTGTGAGGTGGTTGAGAAGGTGGTGGTAGTCCAGTTGCAGACACCCTTGGTGGAAATGGGTTGTCTTGACCTCTTCCAGCCTGGCTTCAGGCTCTGCTTTGGGGCAGAATCTGCCTTCGTCAACCTGGTAGAGAACTGTCTTCAGGAGAGGGATGAGAATGGAGACCTTGCTGCTCTGTGGCTTTCATCACCACTGACCATGGCCTCCTCTGGACCTTCTCCATGAGCTGGTGGCACTGTGGTCCAGCAGTTCTGCTCCTACCTATGAGTCCAGTCAGAGAATAACACTGGGGAGTTATGCTGCCCCTTGGCAGTTGTGCTGTTGGGGTCTGCAGGGCACCATTTTACCCCAGCACTGTTTAACATCTATATGAAGCCATTGAGAAGGGTCTCTGGGAGGTCTGGGGCAGGGTTTCAGCAGTATGGTGATGACACCCAGCTCTGTTTCTGTCTTGCATCTGACTTGGAAGAGGCTGTGACTGTTTTAAGCCAGTGCCTGGGTGCAGTGGTGAGCTGGATGAGGCCAACAAACTGAGAAAGAATCTTGGTAAGATGGAAGACTCGGTGAAAAGAGTCTCCAAGGTCTGGGAGTTGGGGAGCTCATCAGTTGTGGATGGAGTTATTCTCCCTCTGAAGAAACAAGTGCATTGTTTGGGGAGCTCCTAGACCCATCTCTGTCACTGAAGGCTCAGATGATGTCTAGGGAAAAGCAGCTACGGTCAGCATAGACTGGGATGCCAACCACACCTTTTTCTTAGCTGCTATTACTGGGGATGGGCTAATGGGATGGCCTGTTGTTCCACCAGGGCTCTGATTGAATGAAATTCTCCCATATTTGCAATATGCCCAAGTACTGGAAATTATTGGGTTGCTTATATCCTTATTTTTATTATGTATTTTGTGCTTTTTATATTATAATTTTATGTTGTGAACTGCACTGGGATCTACAGATGAAGGGTGGTGTCAGGGAATCAGGAGCAGGAGCACTGGGGAGAGAGGAATGGGAGAGCGAAGGGGAAGAATCCGAGGGCAGCGTAGGGGAGTATGACAGTGGCCCGAGAGATTCTATGAGCTTCTCCAGCGAATCAGAAGATTCCCAGAAGGGGGCTCCGATGGTCAGGGCAAGGGGGGTCCCAGGGGGGACGCACCAGAAACAAGGAGCCAGAGGGGAACCCCAAAGCAGCAGTGGAGGATCGGGACCAGTTTCCCCACCAGAGCGTAGTGGGGGGAAAGAGTCACATGTGTCAGGGCCAGCGTCTCCTCCGGAGGGGAGGGAGAGTGAGTCAGGGCTGACCACGCCTCCATCGGAGAGTGGGGGAATGGAGGGGAGGTCAGTTGCAGCTAGCCCACCCGAAGGGGGAAGCAGTGACAGCAGCAGTGAAACGGTTAGGAGGAAAACTGCTGGCTGGGCGCGCACGCCAAGTTCAAATGTACAGGCGCGCGGGACAGCAGGAGACCCGGATGGGGAACCAGCTCCTAAAGCCCGCCGGAGGGAGGGAGAAGGCTCAGGGGAATCAGCGTCAGAAGAGGCTAGGAAGGGCGAGACCCCGGCGGGCAGGCGGACCCAGAGGAGGAAGGAGCAGCGGAAAAGGTGGAGCAAGGCGAGGGTCTTAAATTGGTGTACAGGGGGAGGAGATTCAGAAGGGTCATCAGCGGTCTAAAGCTTGAGACGTGGGGCTGCGCGCTGCGGCTCTGGAAGTGAAACTGAACTTCAATAAAGACTTTTGTATTTAACAACAAAGCAGCGTTGGTCCTTTGTGAGCTGGGACCTTGGGCAGCTCTGACAGGTGGTATACAAAATTAATGAAAAAATAAATAAAATATTGCAAGGCTTGAAAGGTGGTGGGAGAGAGCCAGCATCGCTCACTCCTTCAGCTTAGTGATATATGAAGCATCTATTTCACCAGTTCGCTCCTTACTGTGGTCCTCAGCATATCTTCAGCAGCTAGTTTGATGATGACTTTAGCCAGTTTGTAGTCTACGCTATGTGCCGACCTGATCACAGCCTGCAGGATTTCATTAATACGCAATCGATGCTTTGGAGAGATCTGCAAAAAAGAAGGAAATGCTAAAGGAAACCAAAAGTCTCATGTCAAGTACCAAAGGTGGTTTGTGGATGCATGCAAAAAGCAGCAAAGGCCAGCACTGGATTCACTCAAGGCACCCTGAAAAAAGAAGAGAAAAGAAGCTTCCGTCTGAACCCACAGCTGACTCCTCAGAGAATTCATGCTGGTGAGAAGCCACAGAAATGCTTGCAGGGAGCAGTGGTGTAGCGTGGGTTGTCAGCACCCGGGGCAAGGCAAGTAATTTGCGCCCCCTAACCCGTGGATTTGCGCCCCCTAACCCATGGATTTGCCCTAACCCCAGATGTTGCGCCCGGTGCGGCCCGCCCCCCCTGCACCCCCCACGCTATGCCACTGGCAGGGAGAGACAGATTTAAGCTTAGCCCAAGGCCCCTCACATCTCACTTGGAGGACTACAAGGCTTTCCTCTCACAGAGCAGGGGTGGATCCTGAACTCCCCTGGCCTTGTGGGCCATTTTAACAGTTGGCTGGGGCCTCTTTCCTGTCACTCACCTGATGACCAAGCTGAAAAAAGAGATTCCTTTGCAGACATGGCTGGCGCCAGAGGAAGGTCCTTTGTTGCACCAGCTTCCATTCAAGCAGGTGCCACAAAGGGGCCTGCTCTGGTCAGTGCTGGTCAGCTGCCCTCTGTAATGATCTCTGGCAGGCAAGCAAGCCCTGATAAGAATGATTCTCCGACAGTTTCATGTATGTTTATTTACAAAAAACCCCACACATCCAGAGCACAGCTTCTCGCCTGCTCACATTTACAATAGTTGGTCAGTCTGAATCTTCACATCTCCCACAGCAGGAAGGACGTTAAACTCCCGCCTTCTCCCTCTTGCCCTTCTGATCTTATCCAGATGCCTAGAACGGGGACTGAGAGGCTCGTCTGCCCCCTCCCCACTGACCTCTGCTTATCTGCTATGCTCTGGCTGCCTTCCAACTCTTCCTCCCCTTGAGAGATAACAGAGTCTTCCCCAGGAAGGGGGGGTTGAACTGCCCTTTCTTGATTCTGTCAGCCAGCTCTCATCTGCAGAATTGTTCCCTCGTTCCCTTAGTTCAATTTCTGAGTCTAACTCTTTCCCTGTGCTCTGGGGGGGGGGGCACATTCCTGACACCCTCCCACCAATTTGCCTCACCACCACACCCCAACACCAAGACGAAGCAGTCCTCCTTGTGTCCCCCCGTGAGCCACCCTTTCTGCTTACTCCTTTCTGGCCACACACACCATCACAGTCTGTGTGTCTGACTCTCCCAGACACCACTCTGCTTCACATAAATGCTTCAGAAGTGCCCAGACGGACACACCAAGCTGCAGCTGGGGGGCATGCAGGTCCCCCTGCCCCCTGCTGCTCCCAAGGTCAGTAGGTGCCTTTGGCAGGTGGTGCTTGCTTGGAAGTGCCTAAGGAACATCCAGAAAGGTTCCAACGGCAGAAAAGCCCTTCTGATGGGTGCTCTTCCTGATGGCTGATAATGGCTCCAAGTTCAAAAAGCATCTTGAGAGGCAGAACACAGCATGATTCACCTAAGGGTGTTTTGACTATGAGGATGTAGAAACCACATTTTATAATAATAATAAGTTTATTATTTATACCTCACCAATCTGGCTGGGTTTCCCTATGCCATAAATGATGTGTAATCATTGGGGGTCACAAGCAGACCAGATCCAGGAGACCCTCGGTTCCCTTCTGCAGCTAAGCCTTATTGCCATTGCTATTTAACATTGGCATGAATCTGTTGGGAGCGGCCATGAGGCATTTGGGAGCATCTCACAGTCACAGAGTTTTCCTGCCTACCTTATGGATGCTCTGGCGATACTTGCAGATGGCCCGCAGGACCCCAGCCAGCTTGGTCTCTGCCAGGGCACACAGGTTGTCGATGGAGGCCTGCACCAGGAAGGGACCAGTTCCTTCCCGGAGATTCCTCAGGTTGCAGAAGCAGATCTGTGATTCTGGTTAAAGGAAAGAGTGAACCCTGACCAGGCCATTCTGAATGGGTCATTTATTTTTTATTAACATTCATGCAGTTTCTATGAAGAGGTAAAATCAGTTATGATTAAATGGGCACAAGATGTAGGTCACAACCTTATGATGGAAGATTGGGAAAAATTATGGAAAACTGACCTAAAATTTACAGATTGTTCCCTATTGAAGGAGAATTACATGAAGATGATGTACAGATGGTACACAACACCAGTGCAGTTAGGGAAAATGTACAAAACCAGTTCAAATATATGTTGAAAGTGTAAGGAAAAGGAGGGGACATTTTATCATATGTGGTGGCATTGTAAGGTAATTAAAAAAATTTGGGAAATGATATACAGTGAATTGAAGAAAATGTTCCATTCAACATTTGTTAAAAAACCTGAAGCATTTTTATTAGGGATTGTAGGGAAAGATCTGCCAAAAAAGCTGAAAAACATCTTCATGTATGTGACAACGGCTGCAAGAGTTCTGGTAGCACAAGAATGGAAGACTGAAGAAACCCCAACCAAAGAATCATGGCAAGAAAAATTGATGGACTATGCAGAACTGGCAAAACTGACATATAAGCTACGGGACAAGGATAACTGTGACTTTAAAGATGAATGGGAACCCTTTACAAAGTATTTGAAGATACAACAAAGCGAACTGGACTCCTTTATACAACTGTGTAACATGCAGAAAACAGCATTTTTAGAGAAATCAAAGACTGGAACTGAGGGAAGTTGGGGGTGGGGGTGGGTGGGTTCTGTGGGGGGAGGGAGGAAAAATGGGGGGAAATAAGGATGATATGTTTCTGGATAATATGTTTTGTTTTAATTTTGAATAAAAGTTATTTAAAAAAAATTTATGCAAGTTCTGTCCTAATACATGAAAGGTGGGTGTGGGGTGTGGGCAGTAGTGCTGCCACCGAAAGAGAAGCAGTTCAGCTCTGCTCTCTGCAGCCAGCAAGTGAAGCAGCCTTTTCCAGGGGGTGGGGTGAGGGCTCAAACACAGCATCTGAGCCCCTCCCTGTGAAAAAGGGTGCCTCACTGGGACAATGATTTCATGACCCACTTCTTCTGCCTAAGGCTGACAGCTCACCATTCTCGTCTAGCTCTTCCTTGTGTGGCTCTGCCCTCTCCTTTTGCCGGGGAAGAGCAGCAGGCGCTGTGTCTCTGCTCCGACTGTGCTCCTCTTCTCTCGCTGGATGAGCCCGCACTCTATTCTTCCGTGGACTTGCTCTCTTGAAAACGGAGCAGATCCTGGAACAGAACTGAGAGCTGAGGCAGGCAGAAATATCTTTCCCAAAGATTACTTAGATGTTTCCTAAACCCACCATCACCTTGTAATATCATGTTAAACGTTATTGCAAGTCTTCTCAAAAAAAGACTAGACAGAGGGCACAAAGAAGAGAACCATTTTTTTGAATGGCAGTTTATAAAGAGCTCATTTCCAATATTTAATATGAGAGACTGTGTGTTCTCCAAAAGAATATAACAAAGGAAGACAGCCTCCTCAGTCCTCCCCATGCGATTACAGAGCCCACACAGCTAAAAATGCAGAGCTGACCAGCATGAAGTTCTATCAAGATCTAATAAAACCATAATAGAAGAGTAACAGAATAAGGTGAAATACATAAACTTTCTGAACTTTAACAGAAAGTTAAAGTTTGCTTGGCAGGGGGTTGGACTCGATGGCCCTTGTGGTCTCTTCCAACTCTATGATTCTATGATTCTATGAGAACATGTATAAGCCAAAGTATAGCACCATGCACACATAGGCCTACAAGGGCCAAAAGAATAAGGGAGTCAGTGACATTTGGGGAATCCCCCTCATCAAAGGAACAGCTTTTCCTCACCTGCTGAAACATTGGTATCTGAGGAAGTGTGCATGCACACGAAAGCTCATGCCAATAATAAGAAGAGTTTGGATTTGATATCCCGCTTTATCACTTCCCGAAGGAGTTTCAAAGCGGCTAACATTCTTCTTTCCCTTCCTCCCCCACAACAAACACTCTGTGAGGTGAGTGGGGCTGAGAGACTTCAGAGAGGTGTGACTGGCCCAAGGTCACCCAGCAGCTGCATGTGGAGGAGCGGAGACGCGAACCTGGTTCACCAGATTACGAGTCCACCGCTCTTAACCACTACACCACACTGGCTAACAAACTTAGTTGGTCTCTAAGGTGCTATTGGAATTATTATTATTATTATTATTATTATTATTATTATTATTATTATTATTATTTTGTGCTGAAACATTGACATCAGTCCAGAAAGGGAAGCAAAGAGCTGCAAGAGAGCCAGGTTCACTGAGCCCCTGGGAGAGCCTGATGCTGTGAGTTTTTCACACAGGGCAATCTGCCAGCTTCAGTTAACAGAAAAGTCGACATTTCCCACTCAATTGTTAATCAATTGTTAATCAAGCAGCAACCCAAAGGATGGTTGTAAGTTCCTTACTTATCCATTTGGGACCCAGATTAATGGAAAGTAGGGTGAATTGGGGCCAGAGGTGTACCTAGGCTCCCGAGTGCCCTTGGCAAAGAGCTGCATTGACACCCTCCTTGTCCCTTGCACCCTGGGTAAGGAGCTGTATTGCCCCCCATCCCAAGCAGCAGAGCAGTGGTCTGGGGAATGCACAGATGGCCAGGTGGGATGCTAGCCACTCTGAACCAGAGTGGAGAGGCACAATTTTGCACACATGCACCCAGGCCTGCATCCTTGGCGGGGCCCAACTTGACCAACCCCTAGGTATTAGATTCAGGAAGGTAGCCGTGTTGGTTTCATGATATCTGAAGAAGTGTGCGTGCACACGAAAGCTCATACCAAGAACAAACTTAGTTGGTCTCTAAGGTGCCACTGGACTTTAAAAAAAATAAATAATAATAATTCAATAAATCCCTAGGTATGTCCCTGATTGGGGCACGGGGGGCAGTTTGGTTTGTTATTCTGGAAATATGGCCAAACACCTCATCCTGCTGTGCATGCAGCAGGGACCCTCTTTCTCCACACTCCTGCGCAGACTCAGAGGAGAAGCTGTTATGCGCAGAAGTTACCATGACTGGAGTAAAGTGGCAGCAATGGACTGCTTTGAGCAAGGCTTCTTTAATTATTATTTCTTATTATTCTTATTCACTTCGTATCTTTACCACTTTAGAGGGGGGAAAGAAAAAAAATCTCAAAACATCTTACAACACTTTAAAACATCAAATAAAACAATCCAGATTAAAAGATTACTGAAGAAAGTAAAATCTAAAGTATACATTCAAAGAAACATAATTAACAGGAAACTAAAATATTAACTACATATTTAACACAAATTTAACAAAAAAATGTCTTAAATATTTCAAAAGAAAACATTACTCAAGGAAGTCACACATAAAATCTACAACATATGTGAGAAAGTAACAGATACATAAATGTGAATGCTCCATTAGTGGTTGCTCATATCCCCTTGCGAATCATCTGGAACGACACAGGTTCCCTATCCCTGAGATATTGAATTTGGTTGTTTAATTGCAGCTGAAGTGGAGCAGAAAGGAGTTCTCAGCCAGAGCAGAAAGGAGTCCTCAGGCAGAGCTGCTCCACAGTCTTGTTCCCATCCTCACTTCAGCCCTTTTAGGGCACCACAGAACTGTTGCTGCATTTTATGGATTGAAGATAGCATTGTCTTTAGCCTGTTAGACTCTTGCAAACTTTCCACTTCACAGAAAGGCGAGGAGGAAGAGGAAGGGCTGGGTTCAGTTCCTCCCCCTGCTGAATTGCTGGTTGGTGTGACAATGGATTGCCTGAGAGAGCTCCAGGCCTGTATAGGTTGACCAGAGTCTTTGTTTCTTCACAATTGCACAGCAAACAGTCAACAGATACAGCTTTCTTAGTCAGGAGACTCAATTATGGAAACACCAGTGCTAATGTGCACCCATTAAAACCACACCTGGGCTTTAGGGTGGGTAGGTGGGTAAGTGGGGAGCCAGCAGCTCCAGAGAGACAGGTGAGCTACATTACTTGATGGCTTGCACATTTCCAGCTGCAAAAGGCATGTGCAGCCGGGCAGCTCCTTGGGTCTGGGGCTCCTACATGGTGATCTGCTGCCTCCAATGAGCTGAAACCATTTGTCTTGGCATAGCCAGGGAAATGGAGCCCCCTCCACCCTTCGCACCAGCCTCCCTCCTGCTCCACACACATGAGTCTCGCCCCGCCTTGCCAAGCACAAGGCCAAAGATCTGACAATCATCTAAGATAAGGTTTCAACTTCTGTCCACCAATTACCTTCCACAGAGAGTCATGTTGTTTTGTGAATTTTGTCTGACTCAACTTGGCTGACATTTTCCAGACGTTTGTGGGCAACTCTGTTCTCCAGTTCACCACAATGTACTTTATGTCATACGTGACATCACAATCACGGACTGCATTCATCCCAGTCTGTCAGCGCCAGCACTGAAGGCTTGGAAGCTCTGGAGTTCCCTGCCCACTGTGGAGAGAAGTGCCAGCACATAGCAGATGCCCAGAGGTCAGGGCAGAAAGGGCAGCAGCATGGGGCTCCTCCTGCTGCAACAAGGGCCTGAACACTCTGCACCTCCATGTTTTAAAATAGGTGCAGGTTGTGAGAAGTCGCAGCATAGAGCCCCTTCTGCTGCAATCCATTCTGGGTCTTATTTCTAATAAATTTTCTCTCCCAAACTGGTTTCATTTTTCAATTTTGACCTTCTTCCCAAAGACTGCGGTGAACCATCCCAGGTTCTAATGGTGTAACTCTGTAATTTAATAGTGCCAAATGAAGATCATATTGTGACTCTTCTGGTTTGATAAGGAGTTGCTATCATGACATGAATTCCATTAGACTGGGAATATTCTGGAAGTGACATGGTGAAACTGTTTTTTATTAATTCTGAAGAGAAACATAACACGCAAAAACAATTTCAATCAATACAATTGTTTTTCCCAAAAGGTGGGATCAGGATTGTTACCAATAAATCATATGCTGTGATGTAACTGATGGGAAGAATTAAGCAGATGGATAAATATAGAGCTGCATGCCACCCCAGTCTCTGAGAGATGTGGGATTCCAGGGGTTCCAAGTGCTTACACAGTGTCTGTTTCCCTTTGGAAATGAGGCACGGTGGAGACTGGTGTCTTTATAGTCTTCTTCTTCTTTGGCGATCACTCATAGCCAAGTAAGGTTGTCTTCCATAAACACAGTTTTAACAGTGAGCCCATAAGTGACTGTGGAGGCCAATTCTGAATCCGTACACTGTATGTCCTTCTGCACTGGGGACATAGGTTTCCAGGCGGGAGTTGATCATGGTGAGGGTTTGCCAAACGCGCCTTTCTCTTAGATCATTTCTCCCCTTCAACCTGAGTTCGAGTGTTTTCAAAGCCCATGACATCTTTGGTAAAGGCTGTTCTCCAACTGGAGCGCTCGTAGGCCAGTGTTTCCCAGTTGTCGGTGTTTTTTAGATTTGCCTTGAGAGACTCTTTAAACCTCTTTTATTGACCGCCAGCATTACGCTTTCCATTTTAAAGTTCGGAATAGAGTACAGTTGTACCCTGGTTGTCAAACGCCTTGGTACTTGGACGTTTTGGCACCCTAACGTCACAAACCCGGAAGTGAGTGTTCCAGTTTGCGAACATTCTTTGGAACTTCAACGTCCGATGGGACTTCCGTGGCTTCCGATTGGCTGCAGGAGCTTTGGTTTCCAAACATTTTGGAAGTCAAGCAGACTTCCGGAACTGATTTCATTCAGCTTCTGAGGTATGACTGTAGTTGGTTTGGAAGACGATAATTAGGCCTCTGCACAACATGACCAGTTCAACGAAGTTGATGTTGAAGAATCATTGCTTTGACACTGGTGATCTTTGCTTCTTCCAGTACAGTGGTACCTCTGGTTACATACTTAATTCGTTCCAGAGGTCTGTTCTTAACCTGAAACTGTTCTTAACCTGAAGCACCACTTTAGCTAATGGGGCCTCCTGCTGCCGCATGATTTCTGTTCTTATCCTGAAGCGAAGTTCTTAACCCGAGGTAATATTTCTGGGTTAGTGGAGTCTGTAACCTGAAGCGTATGTAACCTGAAGTGTATGTAATCTGAGGTACCACTGTACACTGATATTTGTTCACCTGCCCTCCCAAGTGATGTGTAAAATTTTTCAGAGACCCCGTTGATGGAATCTTTTGAGGAGTTTGAGATGGCATTTGATTGGTAGTACAATAGCTTTGTAAACAAGCATTTTGGTTTCCCTGCGAATACCCCAGTCCTCAAACACTCTGCACTTCAATCGGGAGAAAGCTGCACTCACAGATATCAGGTGATACTGGATTTCAGCATCAATGTCGGCCCTTATGGAAAGATAACTGCCAAGGTAGGAGAAGTGATCAACATTTTCCAACATTATACCATTGAGTTGTCATCAGCATGCTGAAGCTCTATGATGGAAGTTACCTTACTATTTGCTTTCAGCCTGCTCAGATTAAAGAGCTTTCAATCTGTTTGATATGTGATTTCTACTCTGGAGGGGAGTTTCCCTTCGGAAAAGTGTAGGATCATGGCAATGAAAATAATGAATAGAGTTGTGGCGATAAAGCAACACAGTTTAATACCTGATCCCACTGTGAATGGTTCACTTTGAGAGCCACTGTTATCTGTGATTGTTCCTGTCATATTATCATGGAGGAGCCAAATGATGTTCACAAATTTATCTGGGCAGGCAATTTTCAGAAGGACAGTCCACAGGGCATTACGATTTACAGTGTCGAAAGCCTTAGGTCAATAAACACCATATACAGGGGTTGGTTTTTATTAAAGCTGTTGAGCAGTGAAAATCATGTCCACTGTCCCCCTGGAGGGTCTAAAACCATTTTGGGATTCAGGAAGAGTCGCCTCAGATATTTTTAAGTGACGGTTTGCTAAGATCCTTGCAAGAACTTTGCCAGCCGCAGCCAATAAAGAGATGCCTCGATAGTTTCCAGAATCCGTTCTGTCACCTTTTTTAAAGAGATTGATAATTTTGGCATCCCTGCTGGGGATGTCTGCTGGGATCTCTGCTCTCTCCCAGATTTTTTCGATGAGCTTGTGAAGTTGTTGTGCAAGTCCAATTCCACCCACTTTGAAGACTTAAACAGGTATCCCATCAGGTCCTCTGGCTTTGTTGTTTTTAATTTGGTTAATAGCTGTACACAACTCACTCAAATTTGAAGAGACTGCAAGCTCATCTCTAATTTGTTTTTGCGGAATTTGTGAGAGGACCTCAGCAGGGGTTTTATGAATCAATTTATTGGGTCTGTATATAGTGAACATTGTAGTAAGTAATGGCAAATGCATTGGGTTTACTGATGCGTTTGGTGCTGAAGTTTCTCCTATGCAGGCTGCTCCCTCTGTGGTCTCCAGATATAGGTAGGTGTCAGGTCCATGTTGGTCTGCTGTAGTCGAAACAAAATTTAAAAAATCCTTCCAGCAGCACGTTAGAGATCAACTAAGTTTGTTATTCGTATGAGCTTTCGTGTGCATGCACACTTCTTCAAATACCTCTTTGTGGTATAATAATAATAATAATAATAACAATAATAATAATAATAATAATAATAATAATAATAATTCATTATTTATATCCCACCCATCTGGCTGGGTTTCCCCATCCACTCTGGGTGGCTTCCAACAAAATATTAAAATACAATGGTCTGTTAAACTTTAAAAGCTTCCTTAAACAGGGCTGCCTTCAGATGTCTTCTAAATGTCTGGTAGTTGTTTTTCTCTTTGACATCTGGTGGGAGGGTGTTCCACAGGGCAGGTGCCACCACCGAGAAGGCCCTCTGCCTGGTTCCCTGTAACTTGGCTTCTCGCAGCGAGGGAACCGCCAGAAGGCCCTTGGTGCTGGACCTCAGCGTCCAGGCAGAACAATGGGGGTGGAGACACTCCTTCAGGTATCCTGGACCGAGGCCGTTTAAGGCATTAAAGGTCAGCACCAACACTTTGAATTGTGCTCGGAAATGTACTGGGAGCCAATGTAGATCTTTCAAGACTGGTGTTATGTGGTCTCGGCGGCCACTCCCAGTCACCAGTTTAGCTGCCGATTTGTGGATTAGTTGTAATTGCAGTAATCCAAGCGAGAAATAACTAGAGCACTCTGGCGAGAGTCTGCAGGCAGGTAGGGTCTCAGCCTGCGTACCAGATGGAGCTGATAAACAGCTGCCCTGGACACAGAATTGAGCTGTGCCTCTATGGACAGCTGTGAGTCCAAAATGACTCCCAGGCTGCACACCTGGTCCTTCAGGGGCACAGTTACTCCATTCAGGACCAGGGAGTCCTCCACACCTGCCAGCCTCCTGTCCCCCAAAAACAGTACTTCTGTCTTGTCAGGATTCAACCTCAATGTGTTAGCTGCCATCCATCCTCCAACCATCTCCAGGCACTCACACAGGACCTTCACCGCCTTCACTGGTTCTGATTTGAAAGAGAGGTAGAGCTGGGCATCATCCGCATACTGATGAACACCTAGCCCAAACCCCCTGATGATCTCTCCCAGCGGCTGCATGTAGATGTTGAAAAGCATGGGGGAGACGACAGAACCCTGAGGCACCGCACAAGTGAGAGCCCAGGGGTCTGAACCCTCATTCCCCACCACCACTTTCTGAACACGGCCCAGGAGAAAGGAGCAGAACCACTGTATAACAGTGCCCCCAGCTCCCAGCCCCTCTAGACGGTCCTGAAGGATGTTATGGTCGATGGTATCAAAAGCTGCTGAGAGATCCAGCAGAACTAGGAAACAACTCTCACCTTTGTCCCTAGCCTGCCAGAGATCATCGACCAGTGTGACTGAGGCAGTTTCAGTCCCATGATGAGGCCTGAATCCTGACTGGAAGGGATCAAAATGGTCCACTTCTTCCAGGCGTGCCTGGAGTTGTTCAGCAACCACTCGCTCAATCACCTTGCCCAAGAATGGAAGATTTGAGAGTGGGTGATACTTGGCCATATTGGTAGTCTCTGTGATCTTTAAGAACAGGTGAAAAAAGCCCACTGCCAGACCTTTGCCAAATACACAGGACAGAAGTGAAATCAATTGAATCATCTGAAGCAAACTTAACAATTATATAAGGCACACAAACTTGAAATAAATTATGTTGAGATCTGTGTGACACTTTGGAACCTGGGTGAAACTATCCTGAAATGGGCAAGTCAGCATAGGCAAACTAAGGCCCGGGGCCCAGATCCGGCCCAATCACCTTCTAAATCTGGCCCCCGGACAGTCCGGGAATCAGCGTGTTTTTACATGAGTAGAATGTGCCCTTTTATTTAAAATGCATCTCTGGGTTATTTGTGGGGCATAGGAATTTGTTCATTTCTCCCCCCCAAAAAATTGTCTGGCCCTCCACAAGGTCTGAGGGACAGTGAACTGGCCCCCTGCTGGAAAAAATTGCTGACCCCTGGCATAGAGGGGTGTGTGTGTGTTTGTGTGTGTTACATGGAATGGCTGATGTCCTGTCCTTCACACTTACTTGGGAGTAAGTCCCAAATTTATGGGTTTAGGATAAGGTCCAAAGCCCAGCAGTTGCCTTATTCCAATCTGATGCCTAATTCTTTGGAAGGACTTAACACTCCAGTGGGTCAGCAGCTTGCATTTATTTTAAGAAATACGTCATTCTCATAGTTTCTTCTTTTAAGAGGCTTAATCCGAAACCTAAAGTCACTGCAGTATTTGAAACAAAAAAACTATTAGAAGCATTTAGGAATTCTGCTGTCAAGATTATTTTCTCCTTCAAGGAGGAAGGAAGTTCTATGAATGTATTCACAACAATGGATTCTTGGTATTAAATAAAACCCCTTCAAAGTTTATTTCATGCCACCATCTGCAATTCACTACGCTGGCGGGAGGGGCTCCATCCTGGGGTTCACTCAGGTACCAAATGTCTTAAGCTGGCTGTGGCCTCCCCGCCACTTCATGCCATCTCCCATGCACCCTGCCAAAGGAGGAGAAAAATCTATGCCAATCCAGGCTATTTGCCACATAAAGGCCTTCATTTGGCACCTACACCAAAACTAAACAGTTTGACAGTTTGCCTCAGAGAATTGTAGGCTTCAGAGATCCCTCAAGGGTCATCCAGCCCACCCTCTGCAATGCAGGAAGTACACCTTGATTGCAACTGACTCCCAGTCACTGTTGCTCATGAGCACCAGAAGCAGGTGTTGTCCCCTTCCAACGAAAACCCACTGTTTTTGGAGGTCTGCTGACACACCTCAATGGGAGAGATGGAAGGGCCTCAAGGGTCATCTAGTCCAACCTGCTGCTCAGAGGCATAATTCCCAGGACTTTGGGAACTGAGAGAGGGAAGAGAGAGAGGGACGGGATTCGCAGCCCCCGGCTCCGTTCGCCCCCCGGCTCACCCCAGCCCAGCAGGGCACCCCTCAGCACCCACAGGCGCGCCATCCGCCCAGCAGCGCCCAACAGGACTTCGCCCACAACTTACCTGCGTGCTGGCAGGGCGAGGCGGGCCAAAGGCTGGAGGGGCAAAGGTAAAAAGCAGGACTTTGGCCCCTGCACCCCAAAAGACACCTGGGGGGTCAGGAGCCCATCTCGTGGGGCTACCCTGGCCTCCCAGGTGCCTATTCTGCTGTGGAGGAGCCTCCTGGGCCAGAGGCAGTCTACCTGGGCTGCTCCTGAGGGAGCTTGGAAGCAGCACTCAGGGACACGTTGCGAGGAGGAGGAGAATAAGGAGAATGCTAATAATGAGGATTATTATTATTAATAATAATAATAATAATGAGAAACCTTAATTATAAGGTTATAAAATATTGTATATCTAATATGATATAATTATGTAATATATATAATATAGTAACAACAATATTAATAATATGATATTATATGATAATATAATATAATATAATATAATATAATATAATATAATATAATAATAATAACAAGGAGAAACCAGGCCCCTCAGGCACTGTTGGGACTCCTCCCTGAGAGGATTTGGGGGGCTCTTCCGGCCCTTTCTCCGCATGGACCCCCAACGAGGCGCCCACCTCACGAGGGAGACCAGCGGCACCCAACGGCCAGGCTAGGTCCCCCTGCCCTCAACCAAAATGGCGGCGGTGGCGCGTCTTCTGCCCTTTCTTCCCCTCTCCGGTCCGTTTCCCTCTTTCTAGTCATGCCCCCCCCCCCCAGGACCCCTTCGCTCGATGCCCAGCAGCCACAGCAACAATAAAAATCTCGGCAGCAATAGGTCGGCCTTTTGGCCAATCACAGGTCGGGTTGTGGGCGGGGCCAGCCATTCAGCGCTTTTTCTGCTCTGCGTTTCCCACGCCCTTTACGTGAAGAAAGCTTGTAAGTTTTGTCGTGTTTTTAATACTGTATTCTGTTGGGAGCCACCCACAGTGGGTGGGAAATAATCATCACCATTGATTTTTAAATTATTGTTGTTGTTGTTATTAGAAAAGGCTTAGGGAAGTTTGTAATTATTATGTTTTGTCGCGTTTTTAATATTACGTTGGGAGCAGCCCACAGTGGCTGGGGAA